>NC_057797.1:206257257-206520872 GCF_018294505.1 Triticum aestivum
CATATACCCTAAAACGATCGGGGAGCACAATAGATCGGGAGTTCCGCCGCCAGAAGCCTCCGTAGCCACCGAAAGCCAATCTAGACCCATTCCGGCACCCTGCCGGAGGGGGCAATCCCTCTCCGGTGTCCATGTTCATCATCCCGGTGCTCTCCATGACGAGGAGGGAGTAGTTCTCCCTCGGGGCTGAGGGTATGTACCAGTAGCTATGCGTTTGATCTCTCTCTCTCGTGTTCTTGAGGTGATACGATCTTGATGTATCGCGAGCGTTGCTATTATAGTTGGATCTTATGATGTTTTCTTCCCCGTCTACTCTCTTGTAATGGATTGAGTTTCCCCTTTTAGTTATCTTATCGGATTGAGTCTTTAAAGATATGAGAACACTTGATGTATGTCTTGTCATGCGTATCTGTGGTGACAATGGGATACCATGTGATTCACTTGATGTATGTTTTGGTGATCAACTTGTGGGTTCCGCCCATGAACCTATGCATAGGGGTTGGCACATGTTTTCATCGTGATTCTCCGGTAGGAACTTTGGGGCAGTCTTTGAGGTTCTGTGTGTTGGTTGAATAGATGAATCTGAGATTGTGTGATGCATATCGTATAATCATACCCACGGATACTTGAGGTGACATTGGAGTATCTAGATGAAATTAGGGTTTTAGTTGATTTGTGTCTTAAGGTGTTGTCCTAGTACGAACTCTAGGGCTGTTTGTGACATGAGAACCTTTCCGGGGGCAAGGGGGGGCGAAGCTACTAGCTACTATTACTATTGGCTCCAAAGCAAGGAAAAATGGCAAAGCCAGAAAAGTTCTCCAGGAAATCACACTAACTGTTTTTCTGCTTATAGGAATAGCCCAATGGATTGATTGGAAAGAATAACTTTGAGGTGGTTTCGTACCCTACCATAATCTCTTCGTTCGTTCTCCACTATTAGTGACTTTGGAGTGACTCTTTTTTGCATGTTGAGGGATAGTTATGTGATCCAATTATGTTATTATTGTTGAGAGGACTTGCAGTAGTGAAAGTATGAACCCTAGGCCTTGTTTCAACGCATTGCAATACCGTTTACGCTCACTTTTATCATTAGTTACCTTGCTGTTTTTATATTTTCAGATTATAAAAACCATTATCTACTATCCATATACCACTTGTATCACCATCTCTTCGCCGAACTAGTGCACCTATACAATTTACCATTGTATTGGGTGTGTTGGGGACACAAGAGACTCTTTGTTATTTGGTTACAGGGTTGCTTAAGAGAGACCATCTTCATCCTACGCCTCCTACGGATTGATAAACCTTAGGTCATCCACTTGAGGGAAATTTTCTACTGTCCTACAAACCTCTGCACTTGGAGGCCCAACAACGTCTACAAGAAGAAGGTTGTGTAGTAGACATCAAGCTCTTTTCTGGCGCCGTTGCCGGGGAGGTTAGCGCTTGAAGGTATATCTTTAGATCTTGCAATCGAGTCTTTTAGTTTTTTGTTTTATCACTAGTTTAGTTTATAAAAGAAAACTACACAAAAAAATGGAATTGTGTCTACCTCATACGCTTCATCTTTTTAATATCTTTCGTGAGTATGATGGAAAGGAAAATTGTGCCAAAGTGTTAGAAGAAGAATGCATTAAAATGTTTGGCATTAAATCTTTGAATGATGAGCATGCTTGCAATGTTGTTAGTATGAACTCCTTGAATATCCATGGTACTAATGATGATTGCACCAGTTATGATGAAAGTGTCTCCTATAAACATGTCAATTTTTGTGGAGTGCATTGGGTTTGTAAGTACACACCAAATAGGGAAGATAGATATTGCATGAGTCATAAGTACTTAGAAACTAAAATATTGCAAGAAAGGCTAGATGATTGTGCTGAAAATTTAAATTTTCTTGGCCGTACTTGTGGACTTTGCAATGAAAGTGGTCATTTAGCTATCCAATGCAAATTGTTTCATGATCTAATCGTGTCCAAAAATTTTGATGACTTGATTTCCCTTGCACATTATAATGAACTTAGTTTGCTTATGGGCTATGAAGAAATGAAATGTATAACTAACTATCTTCCAGAATTTGCCCGTTATAAACTTCTTGGTTTTGATCTAGAGGAAATTTATATGTATTGTGCGGTGAATTGAATTGAAGATCCTTATATTGCCAATTACATAAAGAAAAGAAAGCAAATAGAAGATGAAGAAAACACTAATGAAAGGGAAGATACTTCCCAATATTCTCCTATTATTTCTTATGATGAATCAGGTAACGATGAGGAGCCTCCTATTCAACCAATCTCATTAATAAGGAGCTCCAAAAAGAGGATTGAACCCACACATGATGTGGTGAAGAAAAAGAAAAGAAAAAGGAAGAGAGGTAAAAAGATATCTCCCCCAAATAATGTTGTTCGTATTACTATTGTGCCTCATGAAAATATAATTGTGTAAGATAATGATACTTCTTATGATCTTGAAAATCTTTTTGGCACTTGCTTGGAAGAATATGATAATTGGTATACTATTGGTGCTATCCATACTATTAATTATGAGAGTGATTATGCTTATGATATGAAAAGGCCCAAGCTTGGGGATGCTATGTTTGATAAAGATGATGTTTTTTATAATATATTTGCTGCAATTAATGTTTGTCCCAAGCTTGTGGATGCTACGTTTAATGAAGATGATATTTTTAGTCTCCCAAGTTTTGATATGCAAATTTACAATGATGATAGCATGCTTCGTACCTATGATAATTATTGTGATGATACCTATGCTATAAAAAGTAGTGATTATATTTATGAAACTTGTCATGATTATGATTACCCATTTTCTGAACATTACTCTTTTAATGTGGAAACAATTTATAGTATTCAAGTCTCTTATGATACTCCCACTATTCCGAATGAGAAGAATTTTTCTTATGTGGAGAGTAGCAAATTTTCTATGCTTGTAGATCATGAAAAGAATGTTTTTATGTGCTGGTTATATTGTTGAATTCATTCATGATAATACTGAAAATTATTATGTGGGAGGAATATATGCTTGTAGGAATTGCAATAATATCAAGTTTCCTCTCTATGTGCTTAAAGTTTTAAAGTTATGCTTGCTTTACCTTCCTATGCAAGTTGATTCTTGTTCCCATAAATTGTTTTCTCACAAAATCATTATGCATAGGAAGTGGGTTAGGCTTAAATGTGCTAGTAATATTCTTCATGATGCTCTCTTTATGTTTCAATTCTTATCTTTTATGTGAGCATCATTGAAATCATCATGCCTAGCTAGGGGCATTAAACGATAGCGCTTGTTGGGAAGCAACCCAAATTTATTTTTTTTCTTTGCTCTTTGCTCCTGTTTAGTAATAAATAATTCATCTAGCCTCTGTTTAGATGTGGTTTTATGTTTTAATTAGTGTTTGTGCCAAGTAGAACCGTTGGGAAGACTTGGGGAAAGTCTTGTTGACCTGGCTGTAAAAAACAGAAACTTTAGCGCTCACGAGAATTGCTGCCATTTTTTATTGGAGAGTTATATTTAGTTAATTCTTTTTGAATATGATTAATAGATAAATTCCTCACGTCAATCAATATATTTTAGAAATTTTGGGGTTCCAGAAGTTTGCGTTAGTTACAGATTACTACAGACTGTTCTGTTTTTGACAGATTCTGTTTTTCGTGTGTTGTTTGCTTATTTTAATGAATCTATGGCTAGTAAAATAGTTTATAAACCATAGAGAAGTTTGAATAAAGTATGTTTAACACCAATATAAATAAATAATGAGTTCATTACAGTACCTTGAAGTGGTGTTTTGTTTTCTTTCGCTAACGGAGCGTACGAGTTTTCTGTTAAGTTTTGTGTTGTGAAGTTTTCAAGTTTTAGGGAAAGATTCGATGGACTATGGAATAAGGAGTGGCAATAGACTAAGCTTGGGGATTCCCAAGTCACCCCAAGGTAATATTCAAGGACAACCAAGAGCCTAAGCTTGGGGGTGCCCCGGAAGGCATCCCCTCTTTCGTCTTCGTTCATCGGTAACTTTACTTGGAGCTATATTTTTATTCACCACATGATATGTGTTTTGCTTGGAGCGTCAATTTATTTTGTTAGGATTTTCTTGCTGTTATTTATAACAATGTTTTTCATCTTTTATTTCAATAAAAGTGGCATTGATAGCCTTTACTATGCCTATTTTACAAGTACACATGTTGCTGTTTGAAAACAGAAAGTTTACCGCTGTTGCAAAAATTCCCTAGAAAAGTTAGAATGTGATAAAATTTTGAAACATTTTGCATAATAAGATCTGATAAATTTACTACAGTGGGAATTTTCTTTCATAATTTTTGGAGGTAGGGAAGTGTGTATCCTGCTGCACTCTTTACAGACTGTCCTGTTTAGGAAGATTGCTGTTATGTTTGCATTGTTTGCGTATGTTTGCTTCTTTAATGATTCTATTTGACGGTAGCACTATTAAATATGCAGAGGCATTTAGTATGCAATGTTGAATAATAATTTTAGTGATTTGCTACAGTAGAGTATGATAAGGTTTTTGCATTGGTTCATTCTAACTTATCTCACGAGTCCTTGTTGAGTTTTGTGTGGATGAAGCTTTTGAGATTTAGGGAGACCGTGATATGAGAGGAATTAAGGAGACACAAAAGCTCAAGCTTGGGGATGCCCAAGGCATCCCAATATAATATTTCAAGAAGTCTCAAGCGTCTAAGCTTGGGGATGCGCCGGTTGGCATCCCAGCTTTCTTCTTCAACAACTATCGGTTAGTTTCGGTTGATCCTATGTTTTTGCTTCTTCACATGATCTTTGCCATTCTTAGAATGTCATTTTATTTTGTTTTGCTTGATGTTTGATTAAAATACCAAGATCTGAATTTCTTAAATGTTAGAGAGTCTTCATATAGTTGCATGATTATTCGACTACTCATTGATCTTCACTTACATCTTTCGGAGTAGTTTGTCATTTGCCCTAGTGTTTCACTTATATCTTTTAGAGCACGGCGGTGGTTTTATTCTATAGAAATAATTGATCTCTCATGCTTCACTTATATTATTTTGAGAGTCCTAAACAGCATGGTAATTTGCTTTGGTTATGAATTTAGTCCTAATATGATGGGCATCCAAGATGGGTATAATAAAAACTTTCATACAAGTGCATTGAATACTCAGAGAAGTTTGATACTTGATAATTGTTTTGAGATATGGAGATGGTGATATTAGAGTCATGCTAGTTCAGTAATTGTGAATTTGAGAGATACTTGTGTTTAAGTTTGTGATTCCCGTAGCATGCATGTATGGTGAACCGTTATGTGATGAAGTCGGAGCATGATTTATTTATTGATTGTCTTCCTTATGAGTGGCGGTCGGGGACGAGCGATGGTCTTTTCCTACCAATCTATCCCCCTAGGAGCATGCGCGTAGTACTTTGTTTCGATAACTAATAGATTTTTGCAATAAGTATGTGAGTTCTTTATGGCTAATATTGAGTCCACGGATTATACGCACTCTCACCCTTCCACCATTGCTAGCCTCTCTAGTACCACGCAACTTTCGCCGGTACCATAAACCCACCATATATCTTCCTCAAAACAACCACCATACCTACCTATTACGACATTTCCATAGCCATTCCGAGATATATTGCCATGCAACTTTCCACCGTTCCGTTATTATGACACGCTTCATCATTGTCATATTGATTTGCATGATCATGTAGTTGACATCGTATTTGTGGCAAAGCCACCGTTCATAATTCTTCCATACATGTCACTCTTGAGTCATTGCACATCCTGGTACACCGCCGGAGGCATTCGTATTGAGTCATATTTTGTTCTAAGTATCGAGTTGTAATTCTTGAGTTGTAAGTAAATAAAAGTGTGATGATCATCATTATTAGAGCATTGTCCCGGTGAGGAAAGGATGATGGAGACTATGATTCCCCCACAAGTCGGGATGAGACTCTGGACAAAAAAAGAGAGGCCAAAGAAGCCCAAAAAAAAGAGGCCATAAAAAAGAGAAAAGGCCCAAATAAAAAAATGAAATAAAAAATGAGAGAAAAAGAGAGAAGGGGCAATGCTACTATCCTTTTACCACGCATGTGCTTCAAAGTAGCACCATGATCTTTGTCGGTGTCAAAACCGACGGATCTTGGGTAGGGGGTCCCGAACTGTGCGTCTAAGGCGGATGGTAACAGGAGGCAGGGGACACGATGTTTTACCCAGGTTCGGGCCCTCTTGATGGTGGTAAAACCCTACGTCCTGCTTGATTTTTCTTGATAATATGAGTAGTACAAGAGTTGATCTACCACAAGATCGGAGAGGCTAAACCCTAAAAGCTAGCCTATGGTATGATTGTCTGTTGTCCTACTAAAAACCTCTGGTTTATATAGACACCGAAGGGGGCTAGGGTTACACAAGGTCGGTTACAAAGGAGGAGATATACATATCCGTATTGCCTAGCTTGCCTTCCATGCCATGTAGAGTTCCATCTGGACACGGGATGAAGTCTTCAATATTGTATCTTCATAGTCCAATAGTCCGGCCAAAGGATACAGTCCGGCTGTCCGGAGACCCCCTAATCCAGGACTCCCTCAGTAGCCCCTGAACCAGGCTTCAATGACGATGAGTCCGGTGCACAGTGTTGTCTTCGGCATTGCAAGGCGGGTTCCTCCTCCGAATACACCATGGAAGAATTTGAATACAAGGATAGTGTCTGACCCTACAAAATAAGTTCCACATACCACCATAGAGAGAATAATATTTCCACAAATCTAATCTGCTGGCATGTTTTGGCAGCATGACATTACGCCACGGCCCAGTAATTATTTGAACCGTTTTTCTTTAACCAGCCCCGCACATAACGCGAGGCGGTTTCTTGACACGTCTTGTCAAAGTAGAGATGAGACAGTGTTGCTTGACAAGAAACCAATAGTATGTGACATGAGATGGGTCAACTAGGAGTACATCAAGGAGAATGAAGAACATTACCTAGGAGTATATGACAGTTTCAAGGCTTGTGGAGTTGATGAGTTTGTGGCTCAGAAGCTCACAAAGTGGAATGATGAGCTTATCATGCAGTTCTACTCCATAGCTCACTTCTACCCAGATGGCAAGATAGTCTGGATGTCTGAAGGCACTAGATACCAGTCCGCAGTTGCGGAATGGGCTAAGTTGATCAATGCCCAGAAGAGAGTGAAGATAACTTGGATGTCTATGCCAACAAGAAGAAGGATCACAACACCATGGCACACATGTACAAGGAGATCCCAGATGCTGCTCTTGAGACACACAAGTTTGGATCTATACATTACCTTCTGTCAGGCTTGCCAACTATCAACTGGATCCTCAAGCACACTCTCTTGCCAAAGTCAGGTGATCAGAAGATGATCAGAGGCCATGCAATTAACTTACTTGACATCTTTGATGTCCCATAGAAGTTCAAAGTCATGAGCCTAATAGTGGAAACAATAAAGAGGACAACTGTAGATCAGAAGAGGAGTTGTGGATATGCCCCACAGATGCAGGAGCTGATTAACTCCAAGATGGGCACTGGCACATATCTGCTGGACAAGGAGCACCTGCCCATCTATCCAGACTTTGAGGACAAGCAAGTGGTTATGAATGAGGATGAACCATCTTCTGTGCACGTTCAAGCAAAAAGGGAGAAGGCAAAGGCTGAGAAAGCTACAAAGATGCCAACCATGGAAGAGGCATCTCAGTATCTTCTGAAGAGAAAGCAAGATCAGCTCGGCTACTTGATTGCATCCACTCTAAGGATTGAGAAAGGGATGGCCACCCTGACTCAAAACCAGGAGAGCTTGGAACGGATCATAGAGAAGAAGTTCTATGACATGGATGTGAAGGTAACTGAGATCCAGTCTGTTGTGGAGCAACTTCAGGATGATATGTAGGAGAGGAAGGGCAAGACAACCACTGATGCATTTTCCATAGTGCCTAGAGCTTAGAGGTCACCTGCAGTGCCAGTAACAGACACCAGAGACACTTCATCTGCACCAGCTACAACTTTAGTGCCACCAGCTCCAGCACCTACTCCATCAGCTCCATCTACATCGACTGAAGCCTTCGTTCTTGGAGTTATTCGGACACCACCACCGGAAGACCAAGCCTGAGAGACGATTTAGTGCTATGCATTTTCTAGGAACTTTTTGGTAACTTGTTGCCAAAGGGGGAGAAAAATGTATAGATCATAGGCTTCGAGAGAGAGTGTTGCTTTTTTATTGTCTGTTGCTTTGGCGGTTGAACTTCATTTGCTTTGCTTGTTTGAGATACTTTCTGTCTATGTGATACTTGGATGATCATGTGTGTTTGATCATATGCTACATTAATGCTTGTTGGATGACATTATCAGTTTATCCCTATATGATCATTCACTTTGCTTGGTGATGAGTGCATGTATTTAATTATTATCATTTTGAGGGCTCCACCAAGATGTATGTGACATGGAAGAGTAACCCATGAGCCTAATTCTCTGTGCATTTGCAGTCCAAAGCAAATCATAAACTATGCACAAATTTAGGGGGAGCTCTTGCTTTTCACATACTTCACAAAGCAACAATGTTTTTCACTCTTATTATCATTCGTCGAAGCTTTGATCTATATGTTGTCATCAATTACCAAAAAGGGGGAGATTGAAAGTGCAACTATCCCTAGGTGGTTTTGGTAATTCCTAACAACATATAGCTCATTGAGCTAATGCTATTCCAAGAAAAGCTCAATGAATGGCACGGCATGGATGAGGAAAGTGGACCCCTCAAAATACTAAGGACAAAAAGATTGGCTCAAGCTCAAAGCTCAAGACTCTAAATTTTATATTTTAGTGATCCAAGATCACATTGAGTCTATAGGAAAAGCCAATGCTACCAAGGAGGGATGAGGTGTTGCTTGATGAGGTTCTTGCTTCATAGTGCTTAGTGATATGCTCCAAAACCCTCAACTACCTTCCCACATCCACATATGACCTAAACCAAAAGTCAAACTCGGCCCCACCGATTCTTTCTATCCGGCGCCACCGAGTTTAGATATCATAGCCACTGCCAAAAACCCTAGGCAAATCGGTCTCACCGATAGGGATCTCGGTCACACCGAGATGGGGTTGTAATCTCTCTGTTTCCCTTCGTAACATTTCGGTCCTACCGAGATGAGCGATCAGTCCCACCGAGATTGCAATGTAAACTCTCTGTTTCCCTTTTGTAACATTCCGGTCCCACCGAAATGAGCAAATTGGTCCCACCGAGTTTACCTGACCAACTCTCTGGTTAGCTTATTACCAAAATCGGTCCCACCGAGTTTGTATAATAGGTCACACCAAGATTACGTTATGCTCTAACCCTAACCATATCGGTCCTACCGAGTTGCATTTCAGTCCCACCGAAAATCCTAACGGTCACTAGGTTTGCTAAATCGGTCCGACCGAGTTTCTCAATTCGGTCTCACCGAGATTGGTAAATTGTGTGTAACGGTTAGTTTTTGTGTGGAGGCTATATATACCCATCCACCCACTCTTCTTTCGTGGATAGAGCCATCAGAACATACCTACACTTCCAATACACATGTTCTGAGAGAGAACCACCTACTCATGTGTTGAGACCAAGATATTCCATTCCCACCATTTGAATCTTGATCTCTAGCCTTCCCCAAGTTGCTTTCCACTCAAATCTTCTTTCCACCAAATCCATATCCTGTGAGAGAGAGTTGAGTGTTGGGGAGACTATCATTTGAAGCACAAGAGCAAGGAGTTCATCATCAACACACCATTTGTTACTTCTTGGAGAGTGGTGTCTCCTAGATTGGCTAGGTGTCACTTGGGAGCCTCCGACAAGATTGTGGAGTTGAACCAAGGAGTTTGTAAGGGCAAGGAGATCGCCTACTTCGTGAAGATCTACCGCTAGTAAGGCAAGTCCTTCGTGGGGGATGGCCATGATGGGATAGACAAGGTTGCTTCTTCATGGACCCTTCGTGGGTGGAACCCTCCATGGACTGACGCAACCGTTACCCTTCGTGGGTTGAAGTCTCGATCAACGTGGATGTACGATAGCACCACCTATCGGAACCACGACAAAAACATCTGTGTCTCCAATTACGTTTGAATTCTCCAAACCCTTCCCTTTACATTCTTGCAAGTTGCATGCTTTACTTTCCGGTGCTCATAGACTCTGTGCATGCTTGCTTGAATTGTGTTAAGATTGCTTGACTTGTGCTAAATAGCTAAAATCTGCCAAAGACTAAAATTGGGAAAAGGATAAATTTTTAATTGGTCAAGTAGTATAATCACCCCCTCTAGACATACTTTCGATCCTACAATTGGTATCAGAGCTTTGGTCTCCATTTTCTTTGATTTCCATAGCTTTTGGTGGTCATAGCCTTGGTTTCGCAACCTAGGAGAGTATGGCGTCTAGCGAGGGAAATTACCACCGTAGAGGTCCTGACTTTGGTGGTACTAATTTTGCTAGTTGGAAGCATAAGATGAAAATGCATATTCTTGGACATAACCCCGCCGTTTGGGCTATTGTGTGTGTTGGCTTGCAAGGTGAACTCTTTGATGGGAGAGAACCGAATCGTGAAGCCACCGCGGAAGAGTTGAAAATGCTGCAATACAACGCTCAAGCTTGTGATATCCTCTTCAACGGATTGTGCCCCGAAGAATTCAACAAAATCAGCCGTCTTGAGAATGCAAAGGAAATTTGGGATACTTTGATTGACATGCATGAAGGTACCGACTCCGTCAAGGAATCCAAGTTGGATGTGCTTCAAAGTCAACTTGACAAGTTCAAAATGAAGGATGGTGAAGGTGTCGCTGAAATGTACTCTAGGCTTGCTCTTATCACAAATGAGATTGCCAGCTTAGGAAGTGAAGAGATGACCCACAAATTCGTCATCAAGAAGATCCTAAGAGCCTTGGATGGAAAATACGATACCGTATGCACATTGATCCAAATGATGGCAAATTACAATCTCAAGCCAACGGAAGTCATTGGAAGACTTGTTGCTCATGAGATGTCACTCAAGGATAAGGAGGAGCTCCATAACAAGTCAAGTGGTGCTTACAAAGCCTCATGTTAAGCCCCCACATCATCAATTGAGAAACAAACCTTCAATGAAGAATTGAGCTTAATGGTGAAGAACTTAAACAAGTTCTACAAGAATAGAAGCAAAGAGAGAAGTTCCAAGTCAAGGTCCTACAATGACAAAAGATCTTCTAGTCGAGAGCGAAACTGCTACAATTGTGGAAGACCCGTACACTACTCCAATGAGTGTACGACTCCCCACAAGAGAAGAGAAGATTCTCCCAAAAGAAGAAGTAGAAGAGAAGAATCACCATCAAGGGAGAGAAGGAGTAGGGATGATTGATATGAACGAAGACCCTCTCGGAGAAGCAAGGATTCGGAAAGGAAGGACAAGTCATCAAGGAGCTACACAAAACGAAGACATCAAGCTCATGTTGGTGAATGGGTATCCGGCTCCGACTCCGACAATGACTCCGAGAGAAGCTATCACTCCGACTCTGAATATACTCAAGATGAAGGTGTTGCCGGTCTAGAACTTGTGTCAACCAACTCCTACGACATATTTGATTCACCAAATGAAGGAATTGGAAGATGCTTCATGTCCAAAGGTCCAAAGGTATCACACCCCGAGTATGTTGATTTCAATAGTGATGAAGATGACTTATTAGGTGATGATGATTTACTTGTTGACAACTATAGTGATGAATACTATGATGAAACCAATGACAATGGTAAGAAGAAGATTGAGTCTCTAACTAAAGAACTAAACACTCTTAAGTTAGCTCATGAAACTATCTTAGGAGATCATCGAGAACTTTTAAGGACTCATGAGAAATTACGTTTTGAGAAGCTCAATCTTGAGCAAGAGCATGAGTTCTTGAAGGCAATCAATGATGATCTTCGCAAAAAAAGTTCTTCTTACATTGCCAAGCGTTTACTCTTATCCACTTACATGCCTCAAGTCAAGTCTAGTAACAAGAACAAGAAAGATTCTTCCTCTAGTAGTAACAATAATCATGATAAATCCAATATTGCTGCTTCTAGTAGTTCTCTTGATTCCACTAATGATTCTCTTAGCCAAGTTACACTTGAGCAAGAAAATAGCTTATTGAAGGGAATCATAGAGAAAGGTGTTTACAAGAGCCTTGCCAGGAGTAAGCACTTCGAGGAAATTGTACGCAAGCAAGGAAGGCACCGGAAGAATCAAGGTATTGGTTTTGAACGAAAGTTCAATGCGAATGGAGTTGAGTGGGAAGAAGATCAATACCCCAAGACGAAGTTTGTCCCTCAACAAGAGAAGTATGATCCTACTTCTTTCAAAGGGACACAAGCTCAAGATGATCTTCCACCACAAGACCACAAGCAAAAAGGCAAGGACAAGCTTCAAGAGGAAATTGATGCATTTGAAGAAGCTCCTAAGGCCTTGGTCAAGTGGGTTCCCAAGACTACATCAAGTTCCACTTCATCAAGTACAACTACAACTCCGAGGATTCCCATCAAGATGGTGTGGATCCCGAAGAAGAAGAACTAGAGAGTTCTTGAGGGTGACTCCGCCACATACTTCACTCTTATCATTTTGGCAAGAACAAGTGCAATCAACTTCCACATCTTGCACTAGTTCAAGGAGTCACAAACCCTCTTGTTGGTAAGACAAGGGACAAGGTAACCTAAAGCTTTCATATGCATCATCTTGTGTGTGCATCACTCTATGTCTATGGATATCCTTGTTTGTTCCTTGCGGGACTAACCCGTGTAGGTATTGAAAGTGCAACTCACTCCAAAGGATAGCTCCAAATGATTTACATCAACTTAGAGCATCCACATCTTCAACACCTACATGAAGTCATCATCGACAAAACCCAAGGTTAGCTCATCCCTCTTAGGGGGGATCTCACATCTAGGGGGAGCTTTACTCTAACAATTGAGTTAAAGCAACTCTAATGGTGTGAACACAACAACGCTTTATGTAAAAGTGGTAACCCCACTTGTGCTTAAACGATGAGTATGACCTATGATCAAATGTTCTCATTTGACTCCTAAGTCAATATACTCATATATAGATGACCTAGTCATCGCGAATTGCTTGATAGATGCCAGAATTGTTTGTGCATGCTTTGCCACATATTTCATTTGTCATTTTATTGTGTGAGCATGTTGGTTGCATAATTTACTCATTCGAGGACATCCACTTGTTGTTTTGATTGATTGGTTTCTTTTTCTCTTGCCAAGTGGGTGGACAAGAATGCCTAAGAACCTTCTCTAGCTATATATGCTTTTCTCGTCTCAAACTCTATTCATGCTACATCACAAAATTTGATCAAGTCAGATTCGAACCACTCTGTGTGAGGAGCACTCGGAGTCCCCGATTCGTCATAGACTTAAACTTCCAAAACTTCTTTGTGCGTTTCGGTCTGACTGATTCACCCGTTTCGGTCATACCAAGATCACTAAGTCGATCTAGGTTTTCAATCTCGGTGCAACCGATTTGAACTTTTCGGTCACACCGAGTTGCAGCAACTGCTTGCAGTTATGCATCTCGATGCCACTGAGTTGTTCCACTCAGTCACAGCGACAGGGTCGGGCTATATATGCCCACGGGCAAAATTTTGGAAATTTTCTCCGAACTCTTTCGCCCGCGCTTAGCCCGCTCTGCCTCCAGGGTCTCCTGATCGTCTTCCTCGTCGCCAGTTGCCTCCTGCCGCTGGTCTCCACCGCCGTCAATGCGAATCATCCCCGCCGTTGCCGCCGTAGCAAGTTCATCACCGAACTAGGGTATGAACTTGATCACTATGCTATCCTTATCTGATTCCTAGCACATTGTGTTCACCATGAATCTTGCCACGATTGAAACTATCTTATCCAGTCAAAACACTCCGTAGATTAGAGATGATTTGAAAATTTAGGGTTAGGTTTCCGTCGAAACCATCTCGGACCAACCGAGTTTTGGAACTCGGTACCACCGATTCGGCTCAGGCCATTGCACATGTGATTCTCGGTCTGACCGAGAATTGCAAATCGGTGTGACCGAGTTCAGGACTTTGTGAAACCCTAGCAGTCTCGGTGCCACCGAACTGTGACTCGGTCTGACCAAGTTCACTAGTTTAGGTTCCAAAAGCTGCTTCGGTATCACCGAGTTTACAAATCGGTTGATCTGAAATGCTTTCTGAGGAAAACTAAAACTAAGTTTTTGATTCATTCTTTTGCAAAAACCTCTATATTTTGTGATGCTCATCCACTCTACCTCATCTATAATCTGTTCACAGGGTCAGTTGTCAGAGATTGCAATATGTCTGATCAAAGTGACAGCTAGAACAAGTCAGAGGAGCAGGTTCACTTGAGTGAGGGAACTAGTCCCTCTAGCAGCTCAGATGATGGCAGCAGGAGCACACCAAGCAATCTGCCAAAGGCTGCCACCAGGGCCAGAAAGAAGAAAACTTCTAAATCTGAGGATGAAGACTATGTGGCAGTTGAGGATGAGGCCACTTCCAAAAAGAAAGTGGTTAAAAAGGAATATATCACTGCTGCTGCAACTAAGCCTGATATGAAAACCAAATTACCTGCAAAGAGAATTCCCATGTCTAAAGCCAGAGCCTCTACTCAAGTACCTTCGGAATCTGAACCCAAAGAGGCTGCTGTAGAAGGGAAGAAGAGGAAAGAGAGGGTCAAGAAGACCACTGCCAGAGTGCTTGGGAGATCCTCAATCATGAGAGACTCTGAAGAGGAAGAGGAAGAAGATGCTGCACGAGCACCTAAGGCACAGAAACTTATGGGAGATGCCATAAGGTCAGGGGCTGCTTCATCTAAGCCCAAAGAAGCTTCTAAGTCAGCTCCTCCAAAACCCAAAACTGCACCAAAGAGGAGTACCAGGAAAATTCCAGCTGCTGAGAAAAACAAGGCCCCGGTGCCTGAAACTGTTGCTGAAGAAGATGATGAGACACATGTTTTGAGGAAGCTAAAGCCAAAAATTCCAGATCATAATGATGCTCATCCTGTAGCAGAAAACATGAAGATCAGGAAGGACTCAGGATTGAGGATATGGAGAGAGTCAGATCCATATGCCACCAGAAGGAGAACTGCTGTGGACTACAGGTTCCATACCAAAGAACAATAGGATTTTTATGAGACAGTGTTGCTTGACAAGAAACCAATAGTATGTGACATGAGATGGGTCAACTGGGAGTACATCAAGGAGAATGAAGAACATTATCCAGGAGTATATGAAAGTTTCAAGGCTTGTGGAGTTGATGAGTTTGTGCCTCAGAAGCTCACAAAGTGGAATGATGAGCTTATCATGCAGTTCTACTCCACAACTCACTTCTACCCAGATGGCAAGATAGTCTGGATGTCTGAAGGCACTAGATACCAGTCCACAGTTGCGGAATGGGCTCAGTTGATCAATGCCCCAGAAGAGAGTGAAGATGACTTGGATGTCTATGCCAACAAGAAGAAGGATCACAACACCATGGCACACATGTACAAGGAGATCCCAAATGCTGCTCTCGAGACACACAAGTTTGGATCTGTACATTACCTTCTGTCAGGCTTGCCAACTATCAACTGGATCCTCAAGCACACTCTCTTGCCAAAGTCAGGTGATCACAAGATGATCAGAGGCCACGCAATTAACTTACTTGACATCTTTGATGTCCCACAAAAGTTCAAAGTCATGAGCCTAATAGTGGAAACCATAAAGAGGACAGCTGCTGATCAGAAGACGAGTTGTGGATATGCCCCACAGATTCAGGAGCTGATTAACTCCAAGATGGGCACTAGCACATATCTGCTGGACAAGGAGCACCTGCCCATCTATCCAGACTTTGAGGACAAGCAAGTGGTTATGAATGAGGATGAACCATCTTCTATGCACGTTCAAGTAAAAAGGGAGAAGGCAAAGGCTGAGAAAGCTACAAAGATGCCAACCATGGAAGAGGCATCTCAGTATCTTCTGAAGAG
This sequence comes from Triticum aestivum, assembly GCF_018294505.1. Taxonomy (NCBI): domain Eukaryota; kingdom Viridiplantae; phylum Streptophyta; class Magnoliopsida; order Poales; family Poaceae; genus Triticum; species Triticum aestivum. The sequence goes on from NC_057797.1 coordinate 206,273,227, forward strand.
CAAGCAAGATCAACTCGGCTACTTGATTGCATCCACTCTAAGGAATGAGAAAGGGATGGCCACCCTGACTCAAAACCAGTAGAGCTTGGAACGGATCATGGAGAAGAAGTTCTATGACATGGATGTGAAGGTAACTGAGATCCATTTTGTTGTGGAGCAACTTCATGATGATATGTAGGAGAGGAAGGGAAAGACAACCACTGATGCATTTGCTAGAGTGCCTAGAGATCAGAGGTCAGCTACAGTGCCAGTAACAGACACCAGAGACACTTCATCTGCACCAGCTACAACTTCAGTGCCACCAGCTCCAGCACCTACTCCATCAGCTCCATCTACATCGACTAAAGCCTTCGTTCTTGGAGTTATCCGGACACCACCACCTGAAGACCAAGCCTGAGAGACGATTTAGTGCTACGCATTTTCTAGGAACTTTTTGGTAACTTGTTGCCAAAGGGGGAGAAAAATGTATAGATCATAGGCTTCGAGAGAGAGTGTTGCTTTTTTATTCTCTGTTGCTTTGGTGGTTGAACTTTATTTGCTTTGCTTGTTTGAGATACTTTCTGTCTATGTGATACTTGGATGACCATGTGTGTTTGATCATATGCTACATTAATGCTTGTTGGATGACATTATCATTTTATCCCTATATGATCATTCACTTTGCTTGGTGATGAGTGCATGTATTTAATTATTATCATTTTGAGGGCTCCACCAAGATGTATGTGACATGGAAGAGTAACCCATGAGCCTAATTCTCTGTGCATTTGTAGTCCAAAGCAAATCATAAACTATGCACAAATTTAGGGGGAGCTCTTGCTTTTCACATACTTTTCAAAGCGACAATGTTTTTCACTCTTATTATCATTCGTCGAAGCTTTGATCTATATGTTGTCATCAATTACCAAAAAGGGGGAGATTGAAAGTGCAACTATCCCTAGGTGGTTTTGGTAATTCCTAACAACATATAGCTCATTGAGCTAATGCTATTCCAAGATTAATATTTCAGGAAAAGCTCAATGAATGGCATGGCATGGATGAGGAAAGTGGACCCCTCAAAATACTAAGGACAAAAAGATTGGCTCAAGCTCAAAGCTCAAGACTATACATTTTATATTTTAGTGATCCAAGATCACATTGAGTCTATAGGAAAAGCCAATACTACCAAGGAGGGATGAGGTGTTGCTTGATGAGGTTCTTGCTTCATAGTGCTTAGTGATATGCTCCAAAACCCTCAACTACCTTCCCACATCCACATATGACCTAAACCAAAAGTCAAACTCGGCCCCACCGATTCTTTCTATCCGGCGCCACCGAGTTCAGATATCATAGCCACTGCCAAAACCCTAGGCAAATCGGTCTCACCGATAGGGATCTCGGTCACACCGAGATGGGGTTGTAATCTCTCTGTTTCCCTTCGTAACGTTTCGGTCCTACCGAGATGAGCGATCGGTCCCACCGAGATTGCAATGTAAACTCTCTGTTTCCCTTTTGTAACATTCCGGTCCCACCGAAATGAGCAAATCGGTCCCACCGAGTTTACCTGACCAACTCTCTGGTTAGCTTATTACCAAAATCGGTCCCACCGAGTTTGTGTAATAGGTCACACCAAGATTACGTTATGCTCTAACCCTAACCATATCGGTCCTACCGAGTTGCATTTCAGTCCCACCGAAAATCCTAACGGTCACTAGGTTTGCTAAATCGGTCCGACCGAGTTTCTCAATTCGGTCTCACCAAGATTGGTAAATTGTGTGTAACGGTTAGTTTTTGTGTGGAGGCTATATATACCCCTCCACCCACTCTTCTTTCGTGGATAGAGCCATCAAAACATACCTACACTTCCAATACACATTTTCTGAGAGAGAACCACCTACTCATGTGTTGAGACCAAGATATTCCATTCCCACCATTTGAATCTTGATCTCTAGCCTTCCCCAAGTTGCTTTCCACTCAAATCTTCTTTCCACCAAATCCATATCCTGTGAGAGAGAGTTGAGTGTTGGGGAGACTATCATTTGAAGCACAAGAGCAAGGAGTTCATCATCAACACACCATTTGTTACTTCTTGGAGAGTGGTGTCTCCTAGATTGGCTAGGTGTCACTTGGGAGCCTCCGACAAGATTGTGGAGTTGAACCAAGGACTTTGTAAGGGCAAGGAGATCGCCTACTTCGTGAAGATCTACCGCTAGTGAGGCAAGTCCTTCGTGGGCGATGGCCATGATGGGATAGACAAGATTGCTTCTTCATGGACCCTTCGTGGGTGGAGCCCTCCGCGGACTCGCGCAACCGTTACCCTTCGTGGGTTGAAGTCTCCATCAACGTGGATGTACGATAGCACCACCTATCGGAACCACGACAAAAACATCCGTGTCTTCAATTGCGTTTGAATTCTCCAAACCCTTCCCTTTACATTCTTGCAAGCTGCATGCTTTACTTTCCGCTGCTCATAGACTCTTTGCATGCTTGCTTGAATTGTGTTAAGATTGCTTGACTTGTGCTAAGATAGCTAAAATCTGCCAAAGACTAAAATTCGGAAAAGGATAAATTTTTAATTGGTCAAGTAGTCTAATCACCCCCCTCTAGACATACTTTCGATCCTACAGGACTACTCCACCATCGTTGCCGAAGGAGAAGACGAGTGGCTACTCAGGGCCAAGCCCTTGGCGAAGTCATAAGTATTTGGATACCAGAGTAACTCATAGCATACCTTTGTCGCACTGCTTCCCTTAATGCCGAATATGATTATGCAGACCTCCCCAAACCCGTATCGACGTATCCTCGTCGGACTGCTCCTTGGATTCGTCAGATATGGATAGCGATCCACTTCCGGACTCCAAGTTTGATTCTCAGCCGAACACCACGCCGGAACCTCCAGTGGTTCCGGACTCGAGCAGGTGGCCCCATTTCAAAAGGGATAAGACGCTCGTGTCGGCGACCTCTGTCCATCCAGAGGCACCGAACAACCTGCTGGGAGCGCTTCGCGGCGCTTCCATCGACGAAGAGCACTGCACTATTATGAGTGCGGTGATCAAGAAGGTTCAGTCCGCCAAGAGCGGACTGACTGAAGCCTGTGCCAGCCTTCTAACAGGCTTTGAGGTAAGTATTTAAGATATAGGGAAAATATTGCCGCATAGACAGTAGCCCCTGATGCTCTGTTTGGTGTTCACAAAGAAAAGCCGAATAGAGGATCAAATAATATCTTAAGGAGTCTAATATAAGTATGTCTGTATGCGTATGCAGGCTTCGCTGCTGGGCTCTGCCGCACTGACTGTGGAGGTCGCCGCACTGAAGCAGGACCTCGAGGGGTCCGAGAAAGAGCTCGGCCTTGCCAAGAGGCAGCTCGAGGAGAACAAAGGTAAGTAATACCTTGTCTATATATGCAAAAAAAGATGCGATTGCAAAATGACAGGATCATTATGAATTTGCCAGGGGCCACGACCGAAGTGGCGACCCTGAAGCAAGCGCTGCCCGAGGCCAAAAACAAAGCGGCCCAGGAGCGCACTAAGCGGGAAAATCAAGAGGCGCGGGTGGGCGAGGTGCAGCAAGAGCTCCAAGCTCTCGTGACGAAGCACGAGGCGTTGGAGCTTGACTCGAAGATGCGAGAGTCTGAGCTTGCCGCGGCCCTTGAAAGCGCAAAGAGTGCCAAGGATGAAGCCCAAAAGGCCCTCCAGGAGATTGAGGCAATGAGGAAGATAGCGGCGGGTAAGGCATTCAATATGCAAAGCAAGCATGTGAAAGTAAATTACTTGTTACTTACCCGAGTCCGGAGCTCTCCAGGAGCATTCGCATATTTGCCCCGCAGCGTGTCGGATGCCGCAAAGTTTTACCAGGCCGAGGAGGGAAGCTTGACGGAGAAGCTGTTCTGGTCTCAGTATACTGGGACCGAACACCCGATGCCTATGAGCGACCAGCTGAAGCAACTGGTTGAGCTGCACAAGGCGGCCGAACAGGCCATGAAGGGCTTTATAGTCCGGATGTGGCCTGGTGACGCCCTTCCCAACAGCTACTTCGGCCTGGTGAGGCGGCTTGTGGATGCCTGCCCACGTCTAGAAGTCATCAAGCGGTCCGTATGCATCGAGGGTGCACGGCGGGCTTTCGCCCGTGCGAAGGTGCACTGGGCCAAGATGGACACCAAGAATCGGGTGAAGGAGGGGCCGCCGCAGGGCAAGGAGCATCGCCACCCCGAGATGTATTATGAGGGTGTCCTGAAGGGTGTCCATCTTGTAGTGTACGAGTGTGCAAAAGATGCAATATTTGAATGAACTTGCTTGTGTGATCCTGTGGTATGAAAACTTGTTCATATGCGCTATGCAACGCTTGTTTGAATTTAAAATATTATCTTCTGTTCGGCTGTTTATCAAATCTGAGAGATGGCTAGTCGTCGGCTTCTGCCCCCATGCCACGAGTGCTGGGGTGTTCGGGATAAACCTGAGCACTCTTGTTCCCATTTTTGGGTCCTCCGAGGGAGGTGCTCAGCGCAGCGAACAAGGCAATCAGACTATAATGATTTATCACTCTCACTTAGCCATAGAATTCTATAATTTTAAATTTCGGCGAAGCCCCTAGTATTCGGAAGGCCGAATTTGGGGCGCTATACACTCCCTAAGCAGGACAAAGCCGACTCCTCGCTCTAAGCAGCATAAGTCTTCAGGGACTCGAAACCTCTCGAATAGCGACCAGTCTCTCGCCTTATCATGACAGTCAGTTTTAGCTTTCTCTGCTGAGGTGCTTAGCCCAGCTGAACTGGGGCACAATCGCAGTAGTTCTCCCAGTGCTACCTTAGCCGATATAGCGGAACGTAAGGTACCAAAACATGGGAGCCGGGTGTCGGTGTCAAAACTGGTGGATCTCGGGTAGGGGGTCCCGAACTATGTGTCTAGGCGGATGGTAACAGGAGGCAGGGGACACGATGTTTTACCCAGGTTCGGGCCCTCTTGATGGAGTTAAAACCCTACGTCCTGCTTGATTTATTCTTGATGATATGGGTATTACAAGAGTTGATCTACCACGAGATCGGAGAGGCCTAACCCTAGAAGCTAGCCTATGGTATGATTGTCTGTTGTCCTACGGACTAAAACCCTCCAGTTTATATAGACACCGGAGGGGCTAGGGTTACACAAGGTCGGTTACAAAGGAGGAGATATCCATATCCGTATTGCCTAGCTTGCCTTCCACGCCAAGGAGAGTCCCATCCGAACATGAGACGAAGTCTTCAATCTTGTATTTTCATAGTCCAATAGTCCGGCCAAAGGATATAGTCCGGCTGTCCGGAGACCCCCTAATCCAGGACTCCCTCAGTAGCCCCTGAACCAGGCTTCAATGACGATGAGTCCGGCGCGCAGTGTTGTCTTCGACATTGCAAGGCGGGTTCCTCCTCCAAACACATCACAAAAGAGTTTGAATACCAGGAGAGTGTCCGGCCCTGCAAAATAAATTCCACATACCACCGTAGAGAGAATAATATTTCCACAAATCTTAATCTGCTGACATGCTTTGGCAACATGACATCAGGCCATGGCCCGGTGATTATTCGAACTGTTTTTCTTCGACCAGCTCCACACATAACGCGAGGCGGTTTCTTGACACGTCTTGTCAAAGCAGAGATTGTGTTCCCCTAATTACGGGATTCTCATCAATATGGTCATGGGTAACCCAACCGCGCCATCAATTACGGCGCTTGGGGAATAAGCGAGTTTTACCAGGCTAGTGGGGGTGCATGGCTTCGGCCGCCCTTATAAAGGGATAAGGTTTAACATTTTTCTACCCACGCCTTCTTCCTCCTTGCCTATCCGTTTTTGCGCACTCGAGCTCCAACGCCCAAGTCCACATCCTTCCCCTCGACCTTCTCCAAACATGTCCGGAGCGGGGGGCAAATGGATGGCTTCCTCTATTACGGAGGGGCACATCAAAAAGCTGCGCGGCGTCGGATACTTAGCCGCGAATATCGCGCATCGGCTGCCCGCTGCGGGGCAGATCGTTCCTACCCCGGAACCTCATGAGAAGGTAGTTTTCCTCCACCACTTCCTCCGTGGACTGGGGTTTCCCCTTCATCCATTCATCCATGGTCTCATGTTCTACTATGGGCTGGACTTTCATGATCTGGCCCCGAACTTCATCCTCAACATTTCGGCGTTCATCGTCGTCTGTGAGGATTTCCTCCGTGTCCGGCCCCACTTCGGCCTGTGGCTGAAGACCTTCAATATCAAGCCGAAGGTGGTGGGAGGCCAACAAGCGGAATGCGGTGGAGCCATGGTGGGCAAGATGCCCAATGTCACATGGCTTGAGAGCTCCTTCGTGGAGACCATAAAGGGGTGGCAATCAGCCTGGTTCTACATCACCGAGCCGTGCGACACCAAATGGGTGGCGGCCCCCAAGTTTCGATCCGGATTCCCTACACGGCTCACTTCCTCGAAAGAGAAGGGCTTGTCATGGGGTTCATCGGTGGAGCTGGATGGACTCCAGAAATGTATCCGGAGTATGGCAAGCAAGAAGCTCAAGCTTGTCAACATAGTCCAGGTCATGCTCATCCGCCGGATCCTCCCGTGTCAACAACGTGATTTTAACTTGTGGGAGTTCGACCCGGCCCAGCACCAGACTCTGAGCGAGCTCTTCAATACGACACACAAGGATGTCTGGAGGGTGCTGTTCAAGGGCGCCGAGGTCCCTCCCTTTCTCGCCGAGGCCCGCGGTCTAAGCGCAAAGCGCCTAGCACATTCGGTGAGTTCTATACATCCAGTAGGATATTTATTTCCCCTAGTTTAATCATGTGCGGGGTCTGAGCTCCATACCTTTGATAGGACTGGGTGGAGACGTTGGGGCAGATTAACTGTCCGGCCCCTCTGCCCGAAGACACTGCGGACGCTCTCCTGATGGAGATGCTAACTCCGGCTCCTTACAAGGTGCCAGAGAAGACCAAGAAGGCCAAGGGAACCCGAAAGAGTTCCCGGCGCCAGGTGATATTGGACTCATCGTCCGAGGACTCCTCGGCACACTCCTCCCACGAAGACGAGGAGGAAGATGAAGACGCTCCCCCTCCAGTCGGGGGAGACAAGAAAAGGAAGGCCGCCCCAACTGGGGGGGCCGAAGGGTCCAAGAAGGGAAGGACTCTCCTTCCGGACAGTTCCACCACCGCCGCCGAAGGCGAAGACGAGTGGCTGCCCAGGGCCAAGCCCCTAGCGAAGTCGTAAGTATTCGGATACCAGAGTAACTCATAGCATTCCTTTGTCACACTGCTTCTCCTAACGCCGAATCGTGATTATGCAGACCGCCCCGAGCCCGTATCGACATATCCTCGTCGGACGTCTCCCTGGACTCATCGGATATGGATAGCGATCCACTTCCGACCGCCACCTCCCCTTGCCCTATGGAGAACGCCGAGGTGTTGTCTCAAGAGGCACCGGGTCGAGGGGAGACAATCCTGGAGGCGCCTCAAGGTGACCTTCTGGACTCCGGGAGCAGAGGGAACAAGGCCCCCGAGGGCTCCGAGTTTGGCCCTCAGTCGAACACCGCGCCGGAACCTCCAGTGGTTCCGGACTCGGGCAGGCAGCCTCCTTCCAAGAGGGGCCAGACGCCTGTGCCGGTGACCTCTGTCCATCCAGAGGCACCGGACAATCTGCTGGGAGCGCTTCGCGGCGCTTCCATCGACAAGGAGCACCGAACTATTATGAGTGCGGTGGTCCAGAAGGTTCAGTCCGCCAAGAGCGGACTGACTGAAGCCTGTGCCAGCCTTCTAACAGGATTTGAGGTAAGTTTTTGAAATATGGGAAAAATATTACCACATAGACAGTAGCCCCTGATGCTCTGTTCAGTGTTCACAAAGAAAAGCCGAACAGAGGATCAAACAATATCGCAGGAGTCTAATATAAGTATGTCTATATGCGTATGCAGGCTTCGCTGCTGGCCTCTGCCACAGTGACTGCGGAGGTCGCCGCACTGAAGTAGGACCTCAAAGGGTCCAAGGAAGAGCTCGGCCTTGCCAAGAGGCAGCTCGAGGAGAACAAAGGTAAGTAGTACCTAGTCTATGGACATATATGAAAGGGATGCGATTGCAAAATGACAGGATCATCATGAATTTGCCAGGGGCCACGGCCGAGGTGGCGACCCTGAAGCAAGCGCTATCCGAGGCCGAAAACAAAGCGGCCAAGGAGCGCACCGAGCGGGAAAGGAAGGAGGCTCGGGTGGGCGAGGTGCAGCAAGAGCTCCAAGCTCTCGTGACAAAGCACGAGGTGTTGGAGCTTGACTTAAAGACGCAAGAGTCCGAGCTTGCCATGGCCCTCGAGAGCGCAAAGAATGCCAAGGCCGAAGCCCAAAAGGCCCTCTAGGAGATTGATGCGATGAAGAAGATAGCGGCGGGTAAGGCATTCTATATGCAAAGCAAGCATGTGAAAGTAAATTACTTGTTACTTACCCAAATTCGGAGCTCTCTAGGAGCATTCTCAGATTTGCCCCGCAGCGTGTCGGATGCTGCAACGTTTTACCAGGCCGAGGAGGGAAACTCAATGGAGAAGTTGTTCTGGGCCCAATATACTGGGACCGAACACCCGGTGCCTATGAGCACCAGCTAAAGCAGCTGGTCGAGCTACACAAGGCGGCCGAACAGGCCATGAAGGGCTTTATAGTCCGGCTGTGGCCTGGCGACGCCCTTCTGAACAGCTACTTCGGCCTGGTGAGGCGGCTTGTGGATGCCTGCCCACGGCTGGAAGTCGTCAAGCGGTCCGTCTGCATCGAAGGTGCACGCCGGGCTTTCGGCCGTGTGAAGGTGCAATGGGCCAAGCTAGACGCCGTGAAAGTGCGTTATATCGACTAGAGGGGGGTGAATAGGCGATTTTTATGAAATTCTTCACTGAGGAATTTGCCGGAGAGGAAATTCCTTAGCGAAGAACTACTAGCAGCGGAATAAGTACTCAAAAGTAAACATAACAGAATACAAGCATAGTCATCATGATGAAATGAAGACAGGCACAGAGTACACGAAACATAAGCACAGGATAACACAGGATGAAGACAATCAGACTGAAGAAATTGAACTGAGGAAATTGAGAAAGTCTTCAGTCAAAGTCTTCAAGCACAGATATGAAAAAGCACACAACACAGTTATGAGGAAATGAAAGAGTTGAGGAAATAGAATCAGTAAGCTTGGTGAAGACAATGATTTGGTAGACCAGTTCCAACTGTTGTCTCAGTTGTACGTCTGGTTGGAGCGGCTGAGTATTTAAACTCGAGGACACACAGTCCCGGACACCCAGTCCTGAACACGCATCTTAGGACACCCAGTCCTCAACGTATTATCCTTGAGCTAAGGTCACACATACCTCACCCAATCACTCGTGGTAAGTCTTCAGGCAACTTCCAAACCTTCACAAACTCGGTCACTCGGTGATCCACAATTCCTCTTGGATGCTCTAGACCACGACGCCTAACCGTCTGGAAGAAGCACAGTCTTCAAAGGTAACAAGCGTCGGATCCATGCAGGATTAATCTCTTCAGTGATGCTCAATCACTTGGGGTTTGAAGGTGTTTGGGTTTTGGTTTGGGTTTTTCCTCACTTGATGATTTTCGCTCAAAGTCCTCAAAGGATGGGTTGCTCTCAAATGACAAGTGTTAGTTTCTCTCGGAGCAACCAACCAGCTAGTGGTTGTAGGGGGCGGCTATTTATAGCCTAGGGAGCAGCCCGACATGATAAGACATAAATGCCCTTCAATGATATGACCGTTAGGTGGATTGATATTTTGGGACAGCTGGCGCATAGCACGGCAATGGTCGGAATTTGAGTAGCAAAATCCTCAGGGCTATCATGTTCCTCACTGTGTAGGCAATCCGCACTGGTGAATTCCTAACTCCTCAGTCAGAACAAATTCCTCAGAGACCAGAAGAACTTCGTCTCTGTCACTGAAGAAATTGACTAAACTGTATGAGATTTCCAATGGCTTCACTCGAAGGGATTGGTAGGTGCAGGATTTTGAGTTGAGAATCACATGGAAATTTTTCCTTAGTATTTCCTCGACCCCCTTTAACAGTACGGTGTTTCCTATGACTCAAGAAAGAGAAAATGAAACTACGAAAACAAAAGTCTTCACGCTTCATGTTCCTCAAATGAATACTAAGTCTTCAAGGTCACACCATTTTCTTCACTGTCAAAGTCTTCAGGAAGTCTTCAGAAATCCAAAGTCTTTAGTCGAAAAACTTCGTTTTTAGGGGTCGACTTTCTCTATAAATATCAAACTCTTCATAGACTTATAGACCTGTGTACACTCGCAAACGCATTAGTCCCTTAACCTTTAAGTCTTCAATACACCAAAATCACTAAGGGGCACTAGATGCACTTACAATGTCCCCCATTTTGGTGATTGATGATAATATAGGTTAAGTTTTCAATGGGGGTAAACATATGAAGTGTAAATACCGATATTGAGGAATTTGATTGCAAGATATAGAAGAACTCCCCCTGAAGATGTGCATAGTGAGGAATTTGCTTTTGAAGCAATGCACACTTGAAGAGTTGAATCATGGAGATCTCCCCCTATATCTTGTAATTCATACATGCATTTGACATATAACAGTGAAGAATTTGAAATGCATGATGAAATATGGTGACTGATGTAATTCAGCATGCATGCAATAATATTTAATGAGGAATAAGCATGCAGAAAAACGCATCAAGAGTATCAGAGCACCATCGGGTTTAAGTTTACAACTCGATCCAATAAAATTCTCAGAAGAACGAGAGTTGTAACTTTAAAAAAACGCCCATATAGAAAGACCTGCTTGAAGACTAACTCAAAATTCTCCCCTTTTGTCATCAAATGACCAAAAGGATTGAATATGAGGACTAACGCCCCTGAAGAATATCAAGTTGATGAAGGAGCGCCAGCGTTGTTGGGGTCGTTTGTTGTACTAGGGCCTACCGCAGTGTTGTCCAAGTCTTCATTTTCATCAGTGTCACGCGATGAAGAGTATGAACTGGCCACCAGATAAGGAACCTTGACCTTCTTGAATTTCTTCGGTGGAGGTGCAGACCAGTCAAAATCTTCATTGAGGCCCATTTTCTTCAGATCGTCTTCACCATACAGATGTGACAGGATTGCCCAGGTGCGACCGAAGACTTGATGGAGGTAGTAGTGGTTTTTCTTCACTGCATTGTGTGTAGCAGTCATGTTGTGAAGAAGAGAACCAAACTGACGCTTAACCTATTTGTGATTTTGATCCACCTTCTGGTCAAGACTAAGCAGAAGTTCACGGTCAGTCATCACGCGCGGAGCAGTGGCTTGAGGAGTGGACTTGGGTGCATTGGCAGAGTCATGTGTGGCAGAGTCATCATTGGTGGAATAAGAAGCAGCTTTGCGAAACTGACCATCCAATGGACGAATGCCTTCATCTATAATAGCTGGTGCCTTGCCCTTTCCATCAACTGAGGAATAAGTCTGCTTGAGGACTTCAATTGGGGGCAAGTAGCTGAGGTGATTCTGAAAATCAACTTTGTAGTTGAGTGAAGACCTTGTCCTGAGGAATCCCATAATCCAAGGTGCATAAGGCTTCAGCTCAAATGGAGATAGTGCAACATTTGCCAGAGTCCTCATGAAGAAATCGTGATAATTGACAGGAATGCCATGAACGATGTTGAATACCAGATTCTTCATGATGCCAACAATTTCCTCATCATATGAGTCGTGGCCTTTGATAGGACTGATTGTCCTCGTGAGAATACGATAGACAGTTCTAGACACGTAGAGCAATTCCTTCACGAGGAATTTGGTTCTTGGTGCTTGACCTGGCTTCAAAGGTTTCATCAGCACCTGCATGTAATGATTTGTAAGCTCAGGTTCACTGTAGATGCAACGAGCTTCTTCAAGGGGAGGACTGAGTGGTAAGGCGCGAAGTAATTCAGAGGCTGGTGCAGTGTAGTGAGTATTTTCAGACATCCAGTCCAGCACCCATGAATTCACATCTTCAGAATCTCCTGTGATGTGCAGCGTTGCATAGAATTGAAGAATCAACTCTTCATTCCAATCGCAGATGTCAGAGCAAAAGTTTAACAGTCCAACGTCGTGAAGAACACTAAGGACTGGTGCGAAGCACGGCAGAGATTCCATGTCCACGTGAGGAATATGCTCATGATAGAAGATTTTCTCCTTGTTGAACAACTCTAAGGAATAGAAATTGGCTTGACTAGCAGTCCAGAAACGCCTCTTCCTAATGCGAGCAGAATTATATGGGTTGTAATCTTCGAAGAATATGTGCTCGCCGAAGAAATCATCAGCCTTGAACTTTTGCTTGCGTGAGAATGGATCCTTTGGCTTCGGCAGAGGAGTGTCAGTGAGTTGCATCATAACCTCGGGAATCTCAATCGCAGGTTCTTCAGGCTGAGGAATTTCTGGTTCCTCTTTAGTGGCAGTCTGCGTCTTCAGATGTTCAGCAGCAGTTTCTTCAGCACTAGTGGCTGGAATTTCCTCATGCACAGATGAAGTGGGGTGAGTTTCTTCAGAGCCCATTTGAACAGTTGGTGCAGGCGACTAAGGTATTTTCTGCAATAGTGTGAACATTGGAGAGTTTGGATGCTGACTTTCCCAGAATTCATCACTGATTACAGGTGTGGAGCAGCCAACGTCCACATCTTCATCTTCCATTTCTTCAACGCCAGCCTCTTCAGTTGTGAACTGAGGCATGGGCGAGGAGATGATAGGTGTTGAAGGGATCGCATCCACTTCAATTTCTTCATCCAACGATTCAGACGAAGCAGTAGAAGGAGTTTCTTCATCAGATCTGCTGGGGATCACATATTCTTCATCAAAAGGAACAAGGTCCTTTGATGGCCTGGTTGATATGGGAACAGCATCAATCGGATGTGCAAATGAACTTGTCATAGGCTTCATTTTCTTCAGAGCTGAAGAATCTAAAGCAGATGATGCTTTCCTTTTCTTCACTGCAGCACGCTCTGCATCCTTGGTCTTCTTCACATCTGATGCAGATGGAAGGATTGGAGTTGAAGTTGGTGCAGGAGCAGCTGAGGAATCTGGTTGATTTTCTTTAGGCACAACTGATGCAGTTGCCCTGAGTTCTTCTGTTTCTTCAGGCACACCACTAGTGGGTGCCCTGGCAATTTCTTCAGCGGCTGGAATGCAGTCATCAGCCCTAGAACTCACATTTTCTTCAGCAGCCTGATTGTCATCAGCGGTGCTGGCATGTTCTTCAGTCGGCTCAGCAGATGCTTCAGCCTGAGAAATTTCCCGTTGCGTTGGGACAACAACATTTGAAGTGAACTGTTCAGTTATCTTTACAAATCTAACTTTGGCTCCTTGCCAATCAGCATAGTAGGATTTGAAGTCATCACTGAGGGTTTTGATTTCAGATTGGATTTTTACAAGTTCATCAGTTGTCATAGTGACAACGTTGTTCTTCAAAAATTTCTATTTCTTGTACTGGGCCTTCTTGATCTGCCTGGCCTGATCATATTTCCATTTCTCCTCTTGTATGAAATGAGTCAGCATGTGATTTTGACCAGGCGTCAGCTTGAAGTCAGGCATAGGAGTATTTGGGTCCTTGTGCCAGAGATCAATGTAGTCGAGGATTAGCTTGGGATCCATAAGCAGTGGCACAGGTGTACCTTTGGCTCTAGCGGCCCTAACTTGTCTGTCTTTGATGATTTCTGCAAGTTCATCATCATCAGCTTCATCTTCTTCAGGTGGCTCTTGGAAGGCGACCTGTTTCTTCTTAGGACTTGGCCGAGGACCTCGTCCAGCAGTTGCCTTGGTCTTCAGCAGAGTGGGGCCAGATGAAGAATTTGGTGCAGCTGAGGAGCTTGCTGAGACACCAGAGGCAATGGAGATGCCTGCAGTCCTTTGGCACGAAGCCACATGCGCAGGTGCTGAGGACTTTGTCGGAACAGCTGGGGACATTGGAGGAGGTGCTGAGGATTTTGAAGGAGCAGCTTGAGGGATTGGTCATGAGGACTTTGAAGAGTCTGGCCGTGAGGGCGCAGCTGGTGAAGCACTTGGCTTACGAGCAGGCTTCTTAGGCATGGATTTCCTTGGCTTGACAGAGGCCTCAGCAGAGGCAGCAGCAGCAGTAGAGTCTTCATTAAATTTCCTCACTGCTTCTCTAGCTTGCTTAGCCAGCTTGGCTTGGCGCTTGGCCCAATCATTAGGATAGTCCCCACCGCGCTTGAGGCTGGTGGGATCAGCAATTTGGCCAGGTGCCAATGGAGCTCTTGGGCATGGAGGATTGAGTGCAAATTTCTTCATGTACTTAGGAGTGACATATCTATACTCTCTCCATTCTCTTGCCCATCTCCTCTCTATCTTCTGAATGCGCACTTTGCGCTCATTCTTGGTTTCCTCAGTAGGTGTGCAGTACCCAGCATATATGTCATCAGGGATTTCAAACGCTGTATTTACCTCAGGACTCTTTCCTCCCTTCTGTGGCTTCTTACCGTCAACCATTTTCTTCAATTGAGGAATTTGAACAATTGAATTCTCTGAAGAAGTATGCAACTTTTCTTCGAGGAACGCTACAAATGAGTTAAGTTGATGAGAACCTAGTGATTCAGCAGCTGACATGTGTACCTGTGAACAGAGTATAGTTGTGAGGAATTTTGGAGAGGTCATATGCATTCTCAGAAGGTTTTTCAAAAAAAAGAACAAGTTTGAGGAATTTGACCGGATGAGTCTTGAAGATTTTCACTAAGCATTCTTTGTCTTAGGTTCCAGAGTTGTATAGATCGAAGATCCACACAATTGAGGAATCTTGAAGAAAAATGATGCTTAGAGGAACGAATCAAGAACAGATGACTTTGTGAGGTGTTCAATGTGTGAAGATATGAAGAAAAACACTTTTGAAGATTTTGTAGATAATCATTCGAATCAACGAGGGTAGTAAAAGTAACTTTTATTTACCCTGGACGAAGAACACGACGAACTGGAGTGAGGAGATGTGAAGCTCATCTGTGCGGATCTTCCACGCCCTAACTTGGCGGAGGAAGACGGCTACGGCGGCGGCGGAGTGAAGATGTCCGCGGTCGGCGCGAGTACGTCGGCGACGAGGTCGAGGCAGTGAAGCTCTTCCTCACCGGCGGCGATGAAGTAGCGGCGGCGCTAGGGTTTGAGAAGCTCGAGCTGGAGAGAGAGGTCGAGCGGAGTAAAAGAAGTAAGGAAGGGAAGGAGGGGTATTTAGAGCCTCGGTGAAAAACTGCTCGCCCGAAGAAATTGGACGAACGTGCCCCTGACCCTTCTTATTCGCATGACATGTGTCACCCACGTAGTGAGAGGTGGATATCATGTTAGATCGTGGGTGAGTGGATAAGTGTATCGTGGGATGCGGAACGGTTTGAGCGGCAAAGCCAAAAATTTAGATAAGATAGATTTTAAAGTTCCGTTCGCAATTTCTTCAGCTGACAAGGACACAGTGAAGATTTTGAACGAGTTTGAAATAGAACGCACATGAAGAATTTGTGAACAGATTGGGTTGAGTATAGCATAGAGGGGAAGGGTCCGATCACATTCACTTAGCAGAAAACCAACTTGAAGAAATAGCAATAAGTGAATGCTGTAGAGGACATAAACTCATATATATCTATATAGCCAATGAAGAAAAACGACGGAACCAGTGAACACTATGCAAAGTTGAAGAATATGAATAATTTGAGGAATTTCAACTTTTGGTGGCGGCGTGACCCACCGTATAAGAATAATGATTTCAGACACCGCGTACAATTATCGTAGGGTTCTGAGAATCAAATTCTTCATTAATTTCTTCACACTAAGAGTGTTATTCTTCATTGATTGAAGTAAAACATTTCTTCATGTGTTGCACATCTAAGTCATCAATTTTGCGTAAGTGTTAGGATGAGTGTCCTTTTCACAGAACATTTGAAGATTCTAGGATATTTAGCTCACACCGCAACTTGCTAAATCTCTTCTCATCCAAGGGCTTTGTGAAGATATCGGCTAGCTGTTCTTCAGTCTTCACATGCTCAATAGAAATGTCGCCCTTCAACACATGATCATGAAGAAAATGATGACGAATCTGAATGTGCTTTGTCTTCGAGTGCTGAACTGGGTTGTGAGCAATCTTGATGGCACTCTCATTGTCACAGAAGAGAGGTACATTCTTCATGTTGACGCCGTAGTCCTTGAGAGTTTACTTCATCGATAGCAATTGGGCACAACAAGAACCAGCGGTAATGTACTCAGCTTCAGCAGTAGATAGTGATACGCAGTTCTGTTTCTTCGAGGACCAACAGACAAAAGATCGTCCGAGGAAATGACATGTACCAGATGTTGACTTGCGATCCACACGATCACCAGCATTGTCAGAGTCAGAATATCCAACAATATCAAAAGCCGAGCCCTTGGGGTACCATAATCCAAGTGTTGGTGTGTGAGCTAGATATCGAAGAATATGCTTCACAGCCTTATGGTGTGATTCCTTTGGTGCAGCTTGAAATCGGGCACACTTGCAAACACTAAGCATTATATCTGGCCTAGATGCACATAAGTATAATAAGGAACCTATCATGGAGCAGTATACCTTATGATCGAAGTCAATACCATTTTCATCAGTGCACAGATGGCCATTTGTGGGCATAGGAATTTTGACGCCTTTGCAATCTTGCATGCTGAATTTCCTCAGTACATCCTTGAGGTATTTCTCCTAAGATATGAATATGCCATTGTGCTGTTGATGAATTTGAAGACCTAAGAAGAATTTCAACTCTCCCATACTAGACATTTGATATTCTTCACTCATCATATAGGCAAATTCATCACTATAACGTTGGTCAGTACAGCCAAAGATAATATCATCAACATATACTTGGCACACAAACAATTCACCATCATAAGATTTAGTGAAAAGAGTAGGTCGAGTGAACCGGGTTTGAAGCCTTTCTTCATGAAGAGTTCCTTCAAAGTATCATACCAAGCCCGTGGGTCCTACTTGAGTCCATAGAGGGCCTTGTTGAGTCTGAAGACTTTGTCAGGATTCTTTGGATCTTCAAAACCTGGGTGTTGAGCAACATACTTCTTCCTCAAGCTTACCATTGAGGAATGCACTTTTCACATCCATTTGATATAGAGTGATATCATGATGGTTAGCATAAGCAAGTAATATGTGAATAGCCTCAAGTCTAGCAACAGGTGCAAAAGTTTCATCGAAATCAATTCCTTCAACCTGGGTGTAGCCTTGAGCTACAAGCCGTGCCTTATTCCTCACCACAAGGCCATTTTCATCTTGCTTGTTGCGGTAGATCCACTTTGTGCCGATGATATTGTGCTTGCGAGGATCTGGACGTTTGACCAGTTCCCAGACATTGTTGAGCTCAAACTGATGTAATTCTTCTTGCATGGCCTGAATCCACTCAGGCTCCAGAAATGCTTCATCTACCTTAGTGGGCTCTGTAATAGAGACAAAAGCATACTTCCCACAAAAGTTAGACAAATGTGAAGCTTTTGAGCATGTGAGAGGACCTGGCGCTTTGATGTCATTGATGATCTTTTCAATTTGCACTTCTTTTGCAATGCGAGGATGAGCTGGTTGTCGTTGAAGAGTTTGATCAGCATTTTCTTCAGCACCATTTTCTTCAGGTGCATTAGCTCGACGTTCTTCATGTTCTGGAATGAATTCTTCAGCAGATTCTTCAGTAGGAATGACATCCTCAGTAGCCTTGAACTTGATAGTTTCCTCAGGTGCTGGTTCATCTATCACAGGAGGTAGGTGCTCTATTTGTGAGCCATTAGTTTCATCGAACCGCACATCTACAGTTTCAACAACTTTGTGAAGAACGTTGTTGAAGACTCTGTAGGTGTGCGAGTCCTTTCCGTAACCAAGCATAAAACCTTCGTGTGCTTTCGGTGCAAATTTTGAGTTGTGATGAGGATCTCTAATCCAACATTTAGCACCGAAGACTTTGAAATAACTTACATTGGGTTTCTTATCAGTGAGGAGTTCATAGGCAGTCTTTTTGAAGAATTTGTGAAGATATACTCTGTTGATGATGTGGCACACAGTATCAATTTCCTTAGTCCAGAAACGACGAGGCGTTTTGTATTCATCAAGCATAGTGTGAGCCATCTCAGCAAGAGTCATGTTCTTGCGCTCCACGACGCCATTCTGCTGAGGAGTGTAAGGAGCAGATAACTCATGAGTAATACCAAGTTCATCAAGATAGTCATCGAGACCAGAGTTCTTGAACTTAGTGCCATTGTCACTTCTGATGTGCTTGATCTTCACACCAAAGTTGGTTGAAGCCCTCGAGGAAAATCATTTGAAGACTTCCTGCACTTCATGTTTGTAAGTAACAAGGTGTACCCATGTGTAATGAGAATAATCATAAACAATAACAAAGCCATATTGAGATGCTTCATTTGAGATAGCAGAATAATGATTTGGACTGAAGAGATCCATGTGAAGCAATTCAAATGGGCGAGTGGTGGTCATGATAGTCTTCGCTGGATGCTTGGCCTTGGTCATCTTCCCAGCTTCAGAGGCTCCGCATAGGTGATCCTTGAGGAATTTGACATTCTCGATGCCAATGACATGCTTCTTCTTCGCAAGTGTGTGCAAATTCCTCATGCCTGCATGACCAAGTCGTCGATGCCAGAGCCAGCCTTCTGAAGCTTTTGCAATTAAGCACACGGCTGGTTGTGGTCCTGTAGAGAAATCAACAATATATAGGTCTCCTCTCCTAAAGCCTTCGAAGACTTTGGAATTGTCAGCTTCCATAACCACAACACAACGGTACTTGCCAAAGACAACAACCATATCAAGATCACAAAGCATTGAGACAGACATAAGGTTGTATCCTAAGGACTCAACAAGCATGACTTTGTCCATGTGTCGATCCTTTGTAATCGCAACCTTACCTAGACCCAATACCTGACTTTTGCCTTTGTCAGCAAAGATGATATGCTTCAGATGCAACGGTGATAATGGAGCATCCATCAATAGATTCTTGTCACCGGTCATGTGGTTTGTACATCCACTATCGAGGACCCACTCAGTGGCTTTGGGTTGATCATCCTGCAGATGAATTAGTGCAGCTTACAAACTCATATACTTCATCAGTGAAGAATATGACATCAATTCATCAGATCAATTTCATGAAGTAAAAGAACTAATAAAGCAATATGAGGACGTGAGAAATGAAAGTTCATTTCTTCATGATTAGCCTGCGTCCTTTCAGGCATGCTCAGGTCTCCAGCAAATTCTTCAGACGATTATGTGTGTCTGGAGACCTGACCCTGCAGAAGAGATTAGTTCTTTTTCTTCACCACCCACATCTGAAGGGGTGGCAAAGAGTTCATCATTCTGTGAGCTCCATACGAGAAGGATGGCATAGAAGCCAGTCCATTTCATTTCACATAAGAGGGGTTAGAGTAAGCATCAGAGTAAGTAGAGAAATTCTTCAAGGACTTATGGACATAATGATTTGAAGAATCATGCACATATCCATAATCCTTAGATCTTCCCTGCGAAACAGACGGGTTAGCACGATGATGTTCATATGAGGACTTTGATCCATATGAGGAATTTGGTCCGTATGAGAACTTAAATCCATATGAAGAATTTGGTCCATATGAAGAATTTGATCTGGGGTTCCTATTCTTCACAGGTGGCGTCATGATGACATTCACCTGAAGATTTTCAAGGCATATTTTGGGAACCCAGATTTTCTTCATTGGGGAGCCGTTCCTGCAGTTAGTGCCAACATATCTAGCAAATACTTCACCATTCTGATTTTTGAACAATTTATAGTTGGAGTCAATTGACTCATCATCAGAATGAGGAGTTTCACATGCAAACCAGATAAGTTAGATGGATCAACTGGAGGTCCCTTTGCAGCAACCCATGTAGTTTTGGGGTACTGCTCAGGCTTCCAATATGTACCATCAGCGTTGAGTTTCCTCTCAAAGGAAATACCCTCTTTCCTAGGGTTCCTATTGAGGATCTGCTTTTTAAGCACATCACAAAGAGTCTGATGCCCTTTGAGGCTTTTGTACATGCATGTCATGTACAATTCTTTCAGCCCTGCATTGTCAGTGATACTAGCAATGTCCTCAGATGATGAATTAGTGATAGCAGAGGCATGTGAAGAATTTGAAACATTAGCATCATTTGAACATTCAGGTGAAGAATTAGTATATTCACGTTCAATGCATTTCAAACATGGAGGAACAAATTCTTCCTGAGAAGTGCTGATTTGTTGAGCAAGTAATGAATCGCACTCCTTCTGAAGATCTTCATAACTCACTCTTAGCTTCTCAAGGTCTTGCTTTCTTTGAAGAAATTCATAAGAAAGCTTTTCATGATCAGATAAGAGAGTGTTATGATGACCTTGAAGATTGTCAAACCTAGTCTGAAGTCTCTGAAGATTTTCAGTCAAGGCTTTAGTGCGATCCATTTCTTCACCCAACATATCATCACTTTTGTCTAGCATGTTTTGAACCTTTTCAAGAGCCCTTGGTTGTTTTACAGCAATCTTAGCAAGTTTAGAATAGTTGGGCTTAAGGTTTTCATCAGATTCATTCTCACTTGATTCAGAGGAGGTATATTTGAGTACCTTGGCACCCTTTGCCATGAAGCAATAGGTGGGAGCGTAGTCATCATCGCCTTCATCAGCCTTGTTGGTGAGGTCATTTTCTTCAGTGTTGAAGATAGACTTGCCGACGAATGCAGTGGCGAGAGCTAGGCTTGCCACTCCGGATTCGGACTCCTCAGATGACTCCTCTTCCTCATTTTGTTCAGATTCAGCCTCAGAGTCCATTTCCTTGCCAATGAATGTCCTAGCCTTCTTGGAGTTGCTCTTCTTGTGATATGAAGACTTTGAGGATTTTGATGATGAAGATTTTGTGGATTTCTTCTTTTTCTTTGCATCATCAGAACTGTAATCCTTGTATTTCTTCTTCTTTGATTCCTTTTCCCACTGAGGACAATCTTGAATTTAATGTCCAGGTTTTTTGCATTTGTGACAGAGCCTCCTCTTGTAGTCATTGGATGAGGAATCATTGCTCCTTGAGGGTCTTCCAAGGCGATCACGTCTTAAGAACTTTTGGAACTTCTTCACGAGCAGAGCCAGATCATGTCTTAGTTCTTCAGGATCACCAAGGCTGCTATCAGAGTCTTCATCTTCGGACTCGGATACTGCCTTGTCCTTCAGTGCGCGTGATCTGCCATAGCTCGAACCATAAAGGTCTCTTTTTCAGCAAGTTGGAACTCATGAGTATTTAGCCTCTCAAGAATATCAGCGGGATCAAGTTACTTGTAATCAACACGCTCTTGTATCATCAATGCCAGAGTGTCAAATGAGGAATCAAGCGATCTCAGCAATTTCTTCACCACCTCATGGTCGGTGATGTCAGTGGCACCAAGTGCTTGAAGCTCATTTGAGATGTCAGTGAGGCGATCGAAGGTTTGTTGAACATTTTCATTGTATAATCTTTTGAAGCGGTTGAAGAGATTGCGAAGAACATCAACTCGAGAGTCACGCTGAGTTGAGACTCCTTCATTCACTTTGGACAACCTGTCCCAGATAAGCTTCGTTGTTTCCAAAGCACTCACTCTGCCATACTATCCTTTGCTCAGATGGCCACATATGATATTCTTCGCTTGAGAGTCGAGTTGCTTGAATCTCTTCACATCGGCAGCATTCAGAGAAGGTGTGACTAAGGGAACACCATTTTCCACAACATACCAGAGATCGTTATCAATTGCTTCAAGATGCATTCGCATCTTATTCTTCTAGTAGGGGTAGTCCGTCCCATCGAAGGTAGGACACCCAGCAGAGACCTTGATCATACATGCAGTCGACATAACTAAAACTCCAGGCGGTTAAACCAAAATAACACAGAACAAGGGAGTACCTTGCTCTGATACCAATTGAAAGTGCGTTATATCGACTAGAGGGGGTGAATAGGCGATTTTTTATGAAATTCTTCACTGAGGAATTGGCCGGAGAGTAAATTCCTTAGCGAAGAACTACTAGCAGCGGAATAAGTACTCAAAAGTAAACATAACATAATACAAGCATAGTCATCATGATGAAATGAAGACAGGCACAGAGTATAGGAAGCGTAAACACAGGATAACACAGGATGAAGACAATCAGACTGAAGAAATTGAACTAAGGAAATTGAGAAAGTATTTAGTCAAAGTCTTCAAGCACAGATATGAACAAGCACACAACACAGTTATGAGGAAATGAAAGAGTTGAGAAAATGGAACCAGTAAGCTTGGTGAAGACAATGATTTGGTAGACTAGTTCCAACTGCTGTCTCAGTTGTATGTCTGGTTGGAGCGGCTGAGTATTTAAACTCGAGGACACACAGTCCCGGACACCCAGTCAATGACACTTAGTCCAAGACACCCAGTCCTCACTGTATTCTCCTTGAACTAAGGTCACACAGACCTCGCCCAATCACTCGTGGTAAGTCTTCAGGCGACTTCCAAACCTTCACAAACTTGGTCACTCGGCAATCCACAATTCCTCTTGGATGCTCTAGACCATGACGCCTAACCGTCTAAAAGAAGCACAGTCTTATAAGGTAACAAGCTTCAGTGATGCTTAATCAATTGGGGTTTGTAGGTGTTTGGGTTTGGGGTTTTTGGTTTTTCCTCTCTTGATGATTTTCGCTCAAAGTCCTCGGAGGATGGGTTGCTCTCAAATGACAAGTGTCAGTTTCTCTCGGAGCAGCCTCGACCAGCTAGTGGTTGTAGGGGGCGGCTATTTATAGCTTAGGGAGCAGCCCGACATGATAAGACATGAATGCCCTTCAATGATATGACCGTTAGGTGGATAGATATTTTGGAATAGTTGGCGCATAGCACAGCAACGGTCGGAATTTTGAGTAGCAAAATCCTCAGGGCTATCATGTTCCTCATTGTGTAGGCAATCCGCACTGGCGAATTCCTAACTCCTCAGTCAGGACAAATTCCTCAGAGACCAGAAGAACTTCGTCTCTGTCACTGAAGAAATTGACTGAACTGTATGAGATTTCCAATGGCTTCACTCGAAGGGATTGGTAGGTGTAGGATTTTGAGCTGAGCATCACATGGAAATTTTTCCTTAGTATTTCCTCGACCCCCTTTAACAGTACGGTGTTTCCTATGACTCAAGAGAGAGAAAAACAAAACTATGAAAACAAAAGTCTTCAAGCTTCATATTCCTCGCATGAATATCAAGTCTTCACGGACACACCAATTTCTTCACTTTCAAAGTCTTCAGGAATGCCAAAATCTTCAGTCGAAGATATTCATTTTTAGGGGTCGACTTTTCCTATAAATATCAAACTCCTCATAGACTTATAGACCTGTGTACAGTCACGCACGCATTAGTCCCTTAACCAATAAGTCTTCAATACACCAAAATCACTAAGGGGCACTAGATGCACTTACATATATATATATATATATATATATATATACATATATGTGTGTGTGTGTGTGTCTGTGTGTGTGTGTGTGTGTGTGTGTGTAGCCAATGAAGAAAAATGACGGAAGCAGTGAAGATAATGCAAAGTTGAAGAATATGAATAATTGAGGAATTTCAACTTTTGGTGGTAGCGTGACCCACCGTATAAGAATGATGATTTCAGACACCGCGTGCAATTATCGTAGGGTTCTGAGAATCAAGTTCTTCGTTAATTTCTTCACACTAAGAGTGTTATTCTTCATTGATTGAAGTAAAACGTTTCTTCATGTGTTGCACATCTAAGTCATCAATTTTGCATAAGTGTTAGGATGAGTGTCCTTTTCAAAGAACATTCAAAGATTCTAGGATATTTAGCTCACACCGCAACTTGCTAAATCTCTTCTCATCCAAGGGCTTTGTGAAGATATCGGCTAGCTGTTCTTCAGTCTTCACATGCTCAATAGAAATGTCGCCCTTCAACACGTGATCTCGAAGAAAATGATGACAAATCTGAATGTGCTTTGTCTTCGAGTGCTGAACTTGGTTGTGAGCAATCTTGATGGCACTCTCGTTGTCACAGAAGAGAGGCACATTCTTCATGTTGACGCCGTAGTCCTTGAGAGTTTGCTTCATCCATAGCAATTGAGCACAGCAAGAACCAGCGGCAATGTACTCAGCTTCAGCAGTAGATAGTGATACGCAGTTCTATTTCTTCGAGGACCAACAGACCAAAGATCGTCCGAGGAAATGGCATGTACCAGATGTTGACTTGTGGTCCACACTATCACCAGCATAGTCAGAGTCAGAATATCCAATGAGATCAAAAACCAAGCCCTTGGGGTACCATAATCCAAGTGTTGGTGTGTGAGCTAGATATCGAAGAATACGCTTCACAACCTTATGGTGTGATTCCTTCGGTGTAGCTTGAAATCGGGCACACATGCAAACACTAAGCATTATATCTGGCCTAGATGCACATAAGTACAATAAAGAACCAATCATGGAGCAGTATACCTTATGATCGAAGTCAATACCATTTTCATCAGTGCACAGATGACCATTTGTGGGCATAGGAATTTTGACGCCTTTGCAATCTTGCATGCCGAATTTCCTCAGTACATCCTTGAGGTATTTCTCCTGAGATATGAATATGCCATTGTGTTGTTGATGAATTTGAAGACCTAAGAAGAATTTCAACTCTCCCATCATAGACATTTGATATTCTTCACTCATCATATAGGCAACTTCATCACTATAACGTTGGTCAGTACAGCCAAAGATAATATCATCAACATATATTTGGCACACAAACAATTCACCATCATAAGATTTAGTGAAAAGTGTAGGGTCGAGTGAACCGGGTTTGAAGCCTTTCTTCATGAGGAATTCCTTCAAGGTATCTAACCACGCCCGTGGGGCCTACTTGAGTCCATAGAGGGCCTTGTTGAGTCTGAAGACTTTGTCAGGATTCTTTGGATCTTAAAAACCTGGGGGTTGAGCAACATATACTTCTTCCTCAAGCTTACCATTGAGGAATGCACTTTTCACATCCATTTGATATAAAGTGATATCATGATGGTTAGCATAAGAAAGTAATATGCGAATAGCCTCAAGTCTAGCAACAGGTACAAAAGTTTCATCGAAATCAATTCCTTCAACTTGTGTGTAGCCTTGAGCTACAAGCCGTGCCTTATTCCTCACCACAAGGCCGTTTTCATCTTGCTTGTTGCGGTAGATCCACTTTGTGCCAATGATATTGTGCTTGCGAGGATCTGGACGTTTGACCAGTTCCCAGACATTGTTGAGCTCGAACTGATGTAATTCTTCTTGCATGGCCTGAATCCACTCAGGCTCCAGAAATGCTTCATCTACCTTAGTGGGTTCTGTAATAGAGACAAAAGCATAGTGCCCACAAAAATTAGATAAATGTGAAGCTTTTGAGCGTGTGAGAGGACCTGGCGCTTTGATGTCATTGATGATCTTTTCAACTTGCACTTCTTTTGCAATGCAAGGATGAGCTGGTTGCCGTTGAAGAATTTAATCAGCATTTTCTTTAGCACCATTTTCTTCAGTATTTTCTTCAGGTGCATTAGCTCGACGTTCTTCATGCTCTGGAATGAATTCTTCAGCAGATTCTTCAGTAGGAATGACATCCTCAGTAGCCTTGAACTTGATAGTTTCCTCATGTGCTGGTTCATCTATCACAGTAGGTAGGTGCTCTCTTTGAGAGCCATTAGTTTCATCGAACCGCACATCTACAGTTTCAACAACCTTGTGAAGAACGTTGTTGAAGACTCTGTAGGTGTGCGAGTCCTTTCCGTAACCAAGCATAAAACCTTCATGTGCTTTCGGTGCAAATTTTGAGTTGTGATGAGGATCTCTTAGTAGGTGTGCGAGTCCTTTCCTTAACCAAGCATAAAACCTTCATGTGCTTTCGGTTCAAATTTTGAGTTGTGATGAGGATCTCTTATCCAACATTTAGCACCGAATACTTTGAAATAACTTACATTGGGTTTCTTATCAGTGAGGAGTTCATAGGCAGTCTTCTTGAAGAATTTGTGAAGATATACTCTGTTGATGATGTGGCACACAGTATCAATTGCCTCGGTCCAGAATCGACGAGGCGTTTTGTATTCATCAAGCATAGTGCGAGCCATCTCAGCAAGAGTCCTGTTCTTGCGCTCCACGACGTCGTTCTGCTGAGGAGTATAAGGAGCAGATAACTCATGAGTAATACCAAGTTCATCAAGATAGTCATCGAGACCAGAATTCTTGAACTCAGTGCCATTGTCCACCAAAGTTGGTTGAAGCCCTCGAGGAAAATCATTTGAATACTTCCTGCACTTCATGTTTGTAAGTAACAAGGTGTACCCATGTATAACGAGAGTAATCATCAACAATAACAAAGCCATATTGAGATGCTTCATTTGAAATAGCAGAATAATGATTAGGACCAAAGAGATCCATGTGAAGCAATTCAAATGGGTGAGTGGTGGTCATGATAGTCTTTGCTGGATGCTTGGCCTTCGTCATCTTCCCAGCTTCACAGGCTCCACATAGGTGATCCTTGAGGAATTTGACATTCTCGATGCCAATGACATGCTTCTTCTCCGCAAGCGTGTGCAAATTCCTCATACCTGCATGACCAAGTCGTCGATGCCAGAGCCAGCCTTCTGAAGCTTTTGCAAGTAAGCACACGGTTGGTTGTGGTCCTGTAGAGAAATCAACAATATACAGGTCTCCTCTCCTAAAGCCTTCGAAGACTTTGGAATTGTCAGCTTCCATAACCACAACACAACGGTACTTGCCAAAGACAACAACCATATCAAGATCACAAAGCATTGAGACAAACATAAGGTTGTATCCTAGGGACTCAACAAGCATGACTTTGTCCATGTGTCGATCCTTTGTGATTGCAACCTTACCTAGACCCAATACCTGACTTTTGCCTTTATCAGCAAAGATGATATGCTTCAGATGCGACGGAGATAATGGAGCATCCATCAATAGATTCTTGTCACCAGTCATGTGATTTGTACATCCACTATCGTGGACCCACTCAGTGGCTTTGGGTTGATCATCCTGCAGATGAATTAGTGCAGCTTACAAACTCATATACTTCATCAGTGAAGAATATGACATCAATTCATCAGATCAATTTCATCAAGCAAAAGAACAGATAAAGCAATATGAGGACGTGAGAAACAAAGGTTCATTTCTTCATGATTAGCCTACGTCCTATCAGGCATGCTCAGGTCTCCAGCAAATTCTTCAGACGATTACATACGTCTGGAGACCTGACCCTGCAGAAGAGATTAGTTCTTTTTCTTCACCACCCAGATCTGAAGGGGTGGCAAAGAGTTCATCATTCTGCGAGCTCCATACGAGAAGGATGGCATAGAAGCCAGTCCATTTCGTTTCACATAAGAGGGGTTAGAATAAGCATAAGAGTAAGCAGAGAAATTCTTCGAGGACTTATGGACATAATGATTTGAAGAATAATGCACATATCCATAATCCTTAGATCTTCCCTATGAAACAGACGGGTTAGCACGATGATGTTCATATGAGGACTTTGATCCTTTTGAGGAATATGATCCATGTGAGGGGTTTGGTCCATATGAAGAATTTGATCTGGGGTTCCTATTCTTCACAGGTGACATCATGATGACATTCAGCTGAAGATTTTCAAGGCATCTTTTGGGAACCCAGATTTTCTTCATAGGGGAACCGTTCCTGCAGTTAGTGCCAACATATCTAGCAAATATTTCACCATTCTGATTTTTGAACAGTTTATAGTTGGAGTCAAATGACTCATTATAAGAATTAGGAGATTCACATGCAAACCCAGATAAGTTAGATGGATCTACTGGAGGTCCCTTTGCAGCAACCCATGTAGTTTTGGGGTACTGCTCAGGCTTCCAATATGTACCATCAGCGTTGAGTTTCCTCTCAAAGGAAATACCCTCTTTCCTAGGGTTCCTATTGAGGATCTGCTTTTTAAGCACATCACAAAGAGTCTGATGCCCTTTGAGGCTTTTGTACATGCCTGTCATGTACAATTCTTTCAGCCCTGCATTGTCAGTGATACTAGCAATGTCCTCAGATGATGAATTAGTGATAGCAGAGGCATGTGAAAAATTTGAAACATTAGCATCATTTGAACATTCAGGTGAAGAATTAGCAGATTCACGTTCAATGCATTTCAAACATGGAGGAACAAATTCTTCCTGAGAAGCGCTGATTTGTTGAGCAAGTAATGAATCGCGCTCCTTCTGAAGATCTTCATAACTCACTCTTAGCTTCTCAAGGTCTTGCTTTCTTTGAAGAAATTCATAAGAAAGCTTTTCATGATCGGATAAGAGAGTGTTATGATGACCTTGAAGATTGTCAAACCTAGTCTGAAGTCTCTGAAGATTTTCAGTCAAGGCTTTAGTGCGATCCATTTCTTCACCCAACATATCATCACTTTTGTCTAGCATGTTTTGAACCTTTTCAAGAGCCCTTGGTTGTTTTACAGCAATCTTAGCAAGTTTAGAATAGTTGGGCTTAAGGTTTTCATCAGATTCATTCTCACTTGATTCAGAGGAGGTATATTTGAGTACCTTGGCACCCTTTGCCATGAAGCAATAGGTGGGAGCATAGTCATCATCGCCTTCATCAGCCTTGTTGGTGAGGTCATTTTCTTCAGTGTTGAAGATAGACTTGCTGACGAATGTAGTGGCGAGAGCTAGGCTTGCCACTCCGGATTCGGACTCCTCAGATGACTCCTCTTCCTCATTTTGTTCAGATTCAGCCTCAGAGTCCATTTCCTTGCCAATGAATGTCCTAGCCTTCTTGGAGTTGCTCTTCTTGTGATATGAAGACTTTGAGGATTTTGATGATGAAGATTTTGTGGATTTCTTCTTTTTCTTCGCATCATCAGAACTGTAATCCTTGTATTTCTTCTTCTTTGATTCCTTTTCCCACTGAGGACAATCTTGAATTTAATGTCCAGGTTTTTTGCATTTGTGACAGAGCCTCCTCTTGTAGTCATTGGATGAGGAATCATTGCTCCTTGAGGGTCTTCCAAGGCGATCACATCTTAAGAACTTTTGGAACTTCTTCACGAGCAGAGCTAGATCATGTCTTAGTTCTTCAGGATCACCAAGGCTACTATCAGAGTCTTCATTTTCAGACTCGGATACTGCCTTGTCCTTCAGTGCGCGTGATCTGCCATAGCTCGAACCATAAAGGTCTCTTTTTCAGCAAGTTGGAACTCATGAGTATTTAGCCTCTCAAGAATATCAGCGAGATCAAGTTACTTGTAATCAGCACGCTCTTGTATCATCAATGCCAGAGTGTCAAATGAGGAATCAAGCGATCTCAGCAATTTCTTCACCACCTCATGGTCGGTGATGTCAGTGGCACCAAGTGCTTGAAGCTCATTTGAGATGTCAGTGAGGCAATCGAAGGTTTGTTGCACATTTTCATTGTCTAGTCTTTTGAAGCGGTTGAAGAGATTGCGAAGAACATCAACTCGAGAGTCAAGCTGTGTTGAGACTCCTTCATTCACTTTGGACAACCTGTCCCAGATAAGCTTCGCTGTCTCCAAAGCACTCACTCTGCCATACTGTCCTTTGCTCAGATGGCCACATATGATACTCTTTGCTTGAGAGTCGAGTTGCTTGAATCTCTTCACATCGGCAGCATTCAGAGAAGGTGTGACTGAGGGAACACCATTTTCCACAACATACCAGAGATCGTTATCAATTGCTTCAAGATGCATTCGCATCTTATTCTTCTAGTAGGGGTAGTCCGTCCCATCAAAGGTAGGACACCCAGCAGAGACCTTGATCATACATGCAGTCGACATAACTAAAACTCCAGGCGGTTAAACCAAAATCACACAGAACAAGGGAGTACCTTGCTCTGATACCAATTGAAAGTGCATTATATCGACTAGAGGGGGTGAATAGGCGATTTTTTATGAAATTCTTCACTGAGGAATTGGCCGGAGAGTAAATTCCTTAGCGAAGAACTACTAGCAGCGGAATAAGTACTCAAAAGTAAACATAACATAATACAAGCATAGTCATCATGATGAAATGAAGACAGGCACAGAGTACAGGAAGCGTAAGCACAGGATAACACAGGATGAAGACAATCAGACTGAAGAAATTGAACTGAGGAAATTGAGAAAGTAT
Source organism: Triticum aestivum (assembly GCF_018294505.1). Classification (NCBI taxonomy): domain Eukaryota; kingdom Viridiplantae; phylum Streptophyta; class Magnoliopsida; order Poales; family Poaceae; genus Triticum; species Triticum aestivum. The sequence continues at coordinate 206,303,311 of NC_057797.1, forward strand.
TCAGTCAAAGTCTTCAAGCACAGATATGAACAAGCACACAACACAGTTATGAGGAAATGAAAGAGTTGAGCAAATGGAACCAGTAAGCTTGGTGAAGACAATGATTTGGTAGACCAGTTCCAACTGTTGTCTTAGTTGTACGTCTGGTTGGAGCGGCTGAGTATTTAAACTCGAGGACACACAGTCCCGGACACCCAGTCAATGACACTTAGTCCAAGACACCCAGTCCTCACCGTATTCTCCTTGAGCTAAGGTCACACAGACCTCGCCCATCACTCGTGGTAAGTCTTCAGGCGACTTCCAAACCTTCACAAACTCGATCACTCGGCGATCCACAATTCCTCTTGGATGCTCTAGACCATGACGCCTAACCGTCTGGAAGAAGCACAATCTTCAAAGGTAACAAGCGTCGGATCCACGCAGGATCAATCTCTTTAGTGATTCTCATTCACTTGGGGTCTGAAGGTGTTTGGGTTTTGGTTTGGGTTTTTCCTCACTTGATGATTTTTGCGCAAAGTCCTTAGAGGATGGGTTGCTCTCAAATGACAAGTGTCAGTTTCTCTCGGAGCAGCCAACCAGCTAGTGGTTGTAGGGGGCGGCTATTTATAGCCTAGGGAGCGGCCCGACATGATAAGACATAAATGCCCTTCAATGATATGACCGTTAGGTGGATTGATATTTTGGGACAGCTGGCGCATAGCACAACAACGGTCGGAATTTGAGTAGAAAAATCCTCAGGGCTATCATGTTCCTCACTGTGTAGGCAATCCGCACTGGCGAATTCCAAGCTCCTCAGTCAGAACAAATTCCTCAGAGACCAGAAGAACTTCGTCTCTGTCACTGAAGAAATTGACTAAACTTTATGAGATTTCCAATGGCTTCACTCGAAGGGATTGGTAGGTGTTGGATTTTGAGTTGAGCATCACATGGAAATTTTTCCTTAGTATTTCCTCGACCCCCTTTAACAGTACGGTGTTTCCTATGACTCAAGAAAGAGAAAATGAAACTGCGAAAACAAAAGTGTTCACGCTTCATGTTCCTCAAATGAATACTAAGTCTTCAAGGTCACACCATTTTCTTCACTGTCAAAGTCTTCAGGAAGTCTTCAGAAATCCAAAGTCTTCAGTCCAAGAACTTCATTTTTAGGGGTCGACTTTCTCTGTAAATATCAAACTCCTCATAGACTTATAGACCTATGTACACTCACAAACGCATTAGTCCCATAACCAATAAGTCTCCAATACACCAAAATCACTAAGGGGCACTAGATGCACTTACACGCCATGAAGCTGATCAAGGAAGGGCCGTCGGAGGGCAAGGAGCATCGCCACCCTGAGATGTACTATGAGGGTGTCCTGAAGGGTGCCCGTCTCGTAGCGGACGAGTGTACCAAAGATACAATATTTGAGTAAACCCGCTCGTGTAATCCTGTATTCATGAAAACTTGTTCATATGCGCTATGCAACGCTTGTTTGAATTTAAAATATTACCTTCTGTTCGGCTGTTTATCAAATCTGAGAGATGGCTAGTCATTGGCTTCTGCCCCCATGCCACGAGTGCTGGGGTGTTCGGGATAAACCTGAGCACTCTTGTTCCCATTTTTGGGTCCTTCGAGGGAGGTGCTCAGCACAACGAACAAGGCAATCGGACTATAATGCGTTATCACTCTCACTTAGCCATAGAATTCTATAATTTTAAATTTCGGCGAACCCCTAGTGTTCGGAAGGCCAAACTCGGGGCGCGATACACGCCTTAAGCCGGACAGGGCCGACTCCTCGCTCTAAGTGGCATAAGTCTTTGAGGACTCGAAAACCTCTCGAACAGCGACCAATCTCTCGCCTTATCATGACAGTCAATTTTAGCTTTCTCTACTGAGGTGCTTAGCCCAGCAGAACCGGGGCACAATTGCAGTAGTTCTCCCAGTGCTACCTTAGCCGATATAGCGGAACGTAAGGTGCCAAAACATGGGAGCCGGGCAAACCCAACTATTGACCCAAGACATGATTCGGAGCTGATGCATATAATGCTATAAGTTCGGGGTGCCGCACTGTTGAAAGTGTCTGGACTTCTCACGCCGTATTGTGGGGTATGCTTAAGCCCCTAGCGTATTGGTTGTACCAGAGTGTACGGGTGCTGGATGTCATGAATGAACATATATATATATATATATATATAGAAGAATGCAATAGTAGTCTTAATGCTATGCATTATTTATTCAAAAAGGTGCGTTAAAGCAGAATGTTGCATGCGGTGCAATAAGCAAAAAGTAGGACTATGTCCCCTCCAAGGGCGAGCTGAAGAATAGTATTAAGGTAAGTATTACACTCGTTATCGTAATCCTCCTGTGAGTTCCATGGTGTGACGTAGCTTTCTGCCTTCTTGGTTGCTGCACCATATGTCCGGCAATCATGCCGCCGGACCAGGTTTCCAGAGATTAAAGTCCTGAAAAGAAAAGAAAATAACAAAACGGGAAGCCCCTAGTGCGGTTTAAGCCGCGTCTTGGGGCGTGCCATAGTCATGCCCCCCTCCCCGCCTATGCCCATGGTATTTTTAATGCGTAATTATGTATGCGTGGCACAAATTTCGCCATTTGCCTTGGGCCGGGGTGGGGGACGCATTGCTATGCGAGCTCGGAACGTGCCAGGCGGTCCTGTTGCTGATTACTCCGGGCGCGCTTGAAGGTGTTTGGGTCCTTAAACGCCGAACTAGTGGATCGCCTTAAGAGACTGCTTTGCGCTTCCGCTGCGAGGGCCGCAGTGTTCTCCTCCGTTCGGAGAGAGCGCTCTGTGTTTCCGTTAATTGTAATGACCCCCTGAGGTCCTGGCATCTTGAGCTTGAGGTATGCATAATGCGGTACCGCATTGAATCTCGCAAATGCGGTTCGCCCGATCAACGCATGATAACCACTGTGGAACGGGACTATATCAAAGATTAACTCTTCGCTTCGGAAGTTATCCGGGGATCCGAAGACCACTTCCAGTGTGACTAAGCCTGGCAATGGGCATCTACACCTGGTATGACGCCTTTAAAGGTCATTTTTGTGGGTTTGATCCTTGAGGGGTCTATACCCATTTTGCACACTGTGTGCTGGTAAAGCAGGTTAAGGCTGCTGCCGCCATCCATAAGGACTCGAGTGAGGTGAAATTCGTCAATGATTGGGTCTAGGACCAGTGCGGCGAATCCTCCATGACGGATACTAGTGGGGTGGTCCCTGCCATCGAAGGTGATCGGACAGGAGGACAATGGGTTGAACTTTGGGGCGACTGGCTCCAACGCATATACGTCCCTGAGCGCACGCTTCCGCTCCCTCTTGGGAATGTGGGTTGCGTATATCATGTTCACCGTCCACACTTGTGGGGGGAACCTCTTCTGTCCTTCGGTGTTCGGCTGCCAGGGCTCTTCCTCGTCATCGCTATGTGGCCCCTTATCTTTGTTTTCGGCATTTAACTTGCTGGCCTGCTTGAATACCCAACAATCCCTATTGGTGTGGTTGGCTGGCTTGTCGGGGGTGCCGTGTATTTGACACAAGCGATCGAGTATGCGGTCCAAACTGGACGGGCCCGGAGTGCTTCTTTTTAATGGCTTTTTCCGCTGACCGGGTTTAGAGCCTTTGAATCCGGCATTGACTGCCGTATCCTTGGTATTGTTGCTGTTAATGTGGCGCTTATGTTTGTTGCGACGTGTCCTGCCATTGCCGTCCTTGGTATCCGAAGTACCACGGTTCTTTGATATGTTATTACTGCGAGCCAGCTAGCTGTCTTCTCCCGCACAAAAGCGGGTCATGAGTGTCGTGGGGGCTGCCATAGATTTCGGCTTTTCCTGACCAAGGTGCCGGGCTAGCCACTCGTCGCGGATGTTGTGTTTAAGAGCTGCTAGGGACTCTGCATCCGGATAGTCGACGATTTGATTTTTCTTTGTTAGGAACCGTGTCCAGAATTGCCTGGCCGATTCCTCTGGCCGCTGAATTATATGGCTCAGGTCATCGGCGTCTGGTGGTCGCACATAAGTTCCCTGAAAGTTGTCGAGGAATGCAGCTTCCAGATCTTCCCAACAGCCAATGGACTCTGCTGGCAAGCTGTTGAGCCAATGCTGAGATGGTCCTTTAAGTTTGAGTGGGAGGTATTTGATTGCGTGTAGATCATCACCGCGGGCCATGCGGATGTGCAGGAGGAAATCCTCGATCCATACCGCAGGGTCTGTCGTGCCATCGTATGATTCTATGTTTATGGGTTTGAAACCCTCTGGGATTTGATGATCCATTACTTCATCTGTGAAGCATAAGGGGTGTGCGGCACCTCTGTACTGGGCTATATCGCGACGCAGCTCCAATGAGTCTTGCCCGCTGTGTTCGGTCCGGCCGGATTTACTTTACTGTATCCGGCGTGATGTTTACCGTCTCACATAGTGGCGCGCCCTCGTGATCCATAGATCGATCTTGCATGTTTTGCTTTGTCCTCCAATACGTCTCGCAGGTCTGGCGTATTTCCCCATGCCTTTTTATTTGAATGGCGTCGGGGTGCAGGCTGAGCTTTTGGCTGGAATGCCTCTCTATCGCGGCCACGAGGTGGCCGATCAGCCGCGTCATACACTTTTTCCTACAGTCGGGGTAGCAACCTTCATTTTGGGTAACTCTTGGAGGGGCGTTCGAGTTTATATTCCTCGGCCGCGAGGACTTCAGTCCATCTGTCAGCTAGCAGATCTTGATCAGCTTGAAGCTGCTGCTGCTTTTTCTTAAGGCTATTTGTCGTGGCTATAAGCCGGCGCTTGAAGCGCTCTTGTTCGACGGGATCCTCTGGCACGACGAATTCATCATCGTCGAGGCTTGCCTCGTCTTCGGAGGGGGGCATGTAATTATCATCCTCCGCCTCTCCATCTGTCGCTCTCTCTGGAGGGCTGGCCTCTCCATCCTCCTGTCCTAGATTGTGCTGGAGGGGATTGTTGCCATCTTCGGCACTATCCGGAGTGTTATTATCTCCTCTGCCGGTATCACCACTTTTGCTTTGGCGGGACTTAGAGCGGCGCCGCTGATGTTGGCGCTTGGGTTGCTTCTTGGAGGGGTCATCCTTCGCTGTCTCGTCACCATTGCCTTCTTTGGGTGTGTCCACCATGTATATATCATATGATGAGGTGGCTGTCCAGTGCCATGTGGGCAGTGGTTCCTCTTCGTCTCCCGCATCGTCGTCCATACCGTCGATGTCTTCGGAGTCGAAGTCGAGCATGTCGGTTAAGTCGTCGATAGTGGCTACTAAGTGGGTGGTGGGTGGGCAGCGAATTTCTTCGTCATCCGCATCCCAATCCTGCCGGACATAGTTCGGCCAGGATCCTCCTGACAAGGAGAGAGACCTTAATGAGTTCAGTATGTCGCCAAAGGGCGAGTGCTGAAAAATATCCGCGGAGGTAAACTCCATGATCGGTGCCCAATCGGATTCGCTAGGAACGGGCGCAGGCGGTTCGGAGTCCGTGGCCAGACTAGGATCCGGCAGTCTGACAACACGGCTCTCGTGCAGGGTCAGGTCGATGTTCGGCTCGATCGCTGCTGAGGGTGAAGCCTCCGTGGCGGGGTCCATCCACCCGTCCATGGACGGCGCAACTGGCTCCGAATTGAGGGTCGGAGCGGCTGCCGGTGCGATCTCCTGAACATTGTCTGATGGTAGAGCTAAATCGTACTCATCGTGACCATGTGACGCACAAGGCAGAGGCTCGAATCCATCGAAGATCAAGTCTCCGCGGATATCGGCCATGTAGTTTAAGCTTCCAAACCTGACCTGGTGGCCAGGGGCGTAACTTTCGATCTGCTCCAGATGGCCAAGCGAGTTGGCCCGCAGTGCGAAGCCGCCGAACACAAAGATCTGTCCGGGGAGAAAAGTCTCACCCTGGACTGCATCACTATCGATGATCGTAGGAGCCATCAAGCATAACGGCGACGACACAGAGGAACTCTCAATGAAAGCACCAATGTCGGTGTCAAAACCGGCGGATCTCGGGTAGGGGGTCCCGAACTGTGCGTCTAGGCGGAAGGTAACAGGAGGCAGGGGACGCGATGTTTTACCCAAGTTCGGGCCCTCTTGATGGAGGTAAAACCCTACGTCCTGCTTGATTTATTCTTGATGATATGGGTATTACAAGAGTTGATCTACCACGAGATCGGAGAGGCTAAACCCTAGAAGCTAGCCTATGGTATGATTGTTTGTTGTCCTACGGACTAAAACCCTCTGGTTTATATAGACACCGGAGGGGCTAGGGTTACACAAGGTCAGTTACAAAGGAGGAGATATCCATATCCGTATTGCCTAGCTTGCCTTCCACGCCAAGGAGAGTCCCATCCAGACACGAGAGAAGTCTTCAATCTTGTATCTTCATAGTCCAATAGTCCGGCCAAAGGATATAGTCCGGCTGTCCGGAGACCCCCTAATCCAGGACTCCCTCACCGGGCAAACCCAACTATTGACCCAAGACATGATTCGGAGCTGATGCATATAATGCTATAAGTTCGGGGTGCCGCAGTGTCGGAAGTGTTCGAACTTCTCATGCCGTATTACGGGGTATGCTTAAGCCCCTAGCGTATTAGCCGTACCAGAGTGTACGGGTGCTGGATGTCATGAAAGGAACTTATATATAAAAAAGGAAGAATAAAGAATGAGATAATAGTCTAGTGCTATGCATTGTTTATTCAAAAAGGTGCGTTAAAGCAAAATGATACAAGTAGTGTAATAAGCAAAAAGTAGGACTATTTGACATGTCCCGTCCAAGGGCAAGCTGAGGAATGGCATTAAAGCAAGTATTTCACTCGTTATCGTAATCCACCTGGGAGTTTCATGGTGAGATGTATCTTTCTGCCTCCTTGGTTGCTGCATCATGTGTTCGGCAATCATACTGCCGGATAGGGTTTCTAGAGATTAAAGTCCTGAAAGAGAGAAAAATAACAAAGCGGGAAGCCCCTGGTGCGGTTGAGCCGCGTCTTGGGGCGTGTCGTAGTCGTGCCCCCCTCCCCACCTATGCCCATGGTATTTTCAATGCGTAATTATATACGCGCGGCACGGATTTCGCCATTTGGCTGGGACTGGGGTGGGGGCCGCGTTGCTATGCGAGCTCGGAACGTGCCAGGCGGTCTTGTTGCCGATTACTCTGGGCGCGCTTGAAGGTGTCCGGGTCCTTAATCGCCGAACAGTGGATTGCCTTAAGAGGCTGCTTTGTGCTTCTGCTGCGAGGGCCGCAGTGTGCTCCTCCGTGCGGAGAGAGCGCTCTGTGTTTCCATTAACTGTGATGACCCCCCCAGGTCCTGGCATATTGAGCTTGAGGTATGCATAATGTGGTACCACATTGAATCTCACAAATGCGGTTCGCCCGAGCAGTGCATGATAGCCACTGCGGAACGGGACTATATCGAAGATTAACTCTTCGCTTCGGAAGTTATCCGGGGATCCGAAGACCACTTCCAGTGTGACTGAGTCTGTGCAATGGGCCTATACATCTAGTATGACGCCTTTGAATGTCGTTTTTGTGGGTTTGATCCTTGAGGGGTCTATACCCATTTTGCGCACTGTATCCTGGTAAAGCGGGTTCAGGCTGCTGCCGCCATCCATAAGGACTCGAGTGAGGTGAAATCCGTCAATGATTGGGTCTAGAACCAGTGCGGCGAATCCGCCATGACGGATACTAGTGGGGTGGTCCCTGCGATCGAAGGTGATCGGGCAAGAGGACCATGGGTTGAACTTTGGGGCGACTGGCTCCAACGCATATACGTCCCTTAGCGCACGCTTCCGCTCCCGCTTGGGGATGTGGGTTGCATATATCATGTTTACCGTCCGCACTTGTGGTGGGAACCTCTTCTGTCCTCCGGTGTTCGACTGCCGGGGCTCCACCTTGTCATCGCTATTTGACTCCTTATCTTTGTTTTCAGCATTTAACTTGCCGGCCTGCTTGAACACCCAACAATCCCTGTTGGTGTGGTTGGCTGGCTTGTCGGGGGTGCCGTGTATTTGACACGAGCGATCGAGTATACGGTCCAGACTGGACGGGCCCGGAGTGCTTCTTTTAAATGGTTTTTTCCGCTGACCGGGTTTAGAGCCTTTGAATCCGGCATTGACTGCCGTATCCTCGGTATTGTCGCTGTTAATGCGACGCTTGTGTTTGTTGCGACGTGACCTGCCGTTGCCATCCTTGGTATCCGAAGTACCATGGTTCTTTGATATGTTATTGCTACGAGCCAACCAGCTATCTTCTCTCGCACAAAAGCGGGTCATGAGTGTCGTGAGGGCTGCCATAGATTTCGGCTTTTCCTGGCCAAGGTGCCAGGCGAGCCACTCGTCGCGGATATTATGCTTAAAAGCTGCTAGGCCTCTGCATCCGGACAGTCGACGATTTGATTCTTCTTTGTTAGGAACTATGTCCAGAATTGCCTGGCCGATTCCTCTGGCTGATGAATTATGTGGCTCGAGTCATCGGCATCTGGCGGTCGCACATAAGTGCCCTGGAAGTTGTTGAGGAATGCGGCTTCCAGATCTTCCCAACAGCCAATGGACTCTGCTGGCAAGCTGTTGAGCCAATGCCGAGCTGGTCCTTTGAGCTTGAGTGGGAGGTATTTGATGGCGTGTAGGTCATCACCGCGGGCCATGTGGATGTGCAGGAGGAAATCCTCGATCCATACCGCAGGATCTGTTGTGCTGTCATATGATTCAATATTTACGAGTTTGAAACCCTCTGGGATTTGGTGATCCATTACTTCGTCTATGAAGCATAGGGGGTGTGCAGCGCCTCTGTATTGGGCTATATCGCGACGCAGCTCAAATTAGTCTTGCCCGCTGTGTTCGGCCCGGCTAGATTTACTTTTATTGTATCCGACGTGATAGTTATCGTCTCGCGTAGTGGTGCGCCCTCGTGATCCGTAGATCTATCTTGCATGTTTTGATTTGTCCTCCAATACGTCTCGCAGGTCAAGCATGTTCCCAGTGCTTTGTCATTTTTATTTGAGTGGCAGCGGGGTGCGGGCTGAGCTTTTGGCTGAAATACCTCTCTATCGCGGCCATGAGGTGGCCGGTCAGCCGCATCATATGCTGGAGATGTAGGTTTGAGTGCTTCCTCCTCCAGTCGGGGTAGCAACCTATGCTTTGGGTAACTCTTGGGGGGGGGGGGGCGTTCGAGTTTATATTCCTTGGCCGCAAGGACTTCAGTCCATCTATCAGCTAGCAAATCTTGATCAGCTTGAAGCTGTTGTTGCTTTTTCTTAAGGCTATTTGTCGTGGCTATAAGCCGGCGCTTGAAGCGCTCTTGTTCGACGGGATCCTCAGGCACGATGAATTCGTCATTGTCGAGGCTTGCCTCGTCTTCAGAGGGAGGCATGTAATTATCATCCTCCGCCTCTCCATCCGCCGCTCTCTCTAGGGGGCTGGCTTCTCCATCCTCCTGCCCTAGATCTTGCTGGAGGGGATTGTTGTCGTCTTCGGCACTGTCCGGAGTGCTATTATCTCCTTTGTCGGGGTCACCGCTTTTGCTTTGGTGAGACTTAGAGCGGCGCCGCTGACGTCGGCGCTTGGGTTGCTTCTTGGAGGGGTCATCCTCCGATGTCTCATCGCCATTGCCTTCTTTGGGTGTGTCCACCATGTATATATCATATGATGAGATGGTTGTCCAGTGCCCAGTGGCCAGTGGTTCCTCTTCTCCTCCCGCATCGTCGTCCATGCCGTCGATGTCTTCGGATTCGAAGTCGAGCATGTCGGTTTAGTCGTCGACAGTGGCTACTAAGTGGGTGGTGGGTGGGCGGCGAATTTCTTCGTCATCCGCATCCCCATCCTGCCGGACATAGTTCAGCCAGGATTCTCCTGACAAGGAGAGAGACCTTAATGAGTTCAGTATGTCGCTGAAGGGCGAGTGCTATAAGATATCCGCGGAGGTAAACTCCATGATCGGCGCCCAATCAGATTCGATAGGCACGGGCGCAGGCGGTTGGGAGTCCGTGGCCGGGGAGGAATCCGGTAGTTCGGCATCACGACTCTCATGAAGGGTAAGGTCGATACTCGGCTCGATCGCCAATGAGAGTGCGGCCTCCGTGGCGGGGTATATCCACCCGCCCATGGAAGGCGAAGCTGGCTCCGAATTGAGGGTCGGAGCGGTTGCCGGTGCGATCTCCTGGATACTGTCCGATGGCAGAGCTAAATCATGCTCATCGTGGCCGTGTGGCGCACTAGGCAGGGGCTCGAATCCGTCGAAGATCAAGTCTCTGCGGATATCGGCTGTGTAGTTTAAGCTTCCAAACCTGACCTGATGGCCAGGGGCGTAACTCTCGATCTGCTCCAGATGGCCAAGCGAGCTGGCCCGCAGTGCGAAGCCGTCGAATACAAAGATCTGTCCGGGGAGAAAAGTATCACCCTGGACTGCATCGCTATCGATCGATCGAAGGAGCCATCAAGCGTAACGGCGACGACATAGAGAAACTCTCAATGAAAGCACCAATGTCAGTGTCAGAACCGGCGGATCTCGGGTAGGGGGTCCCGAACTATGCGTCTAAGGCGGATGGTAACAGGAGGCAGGGGACACGATGTTTTACCTAGGTTCGGGCCCTCTTGATGGAGGTAAAACCCTACGTCCTGCTTGATTATTCTTGATAATATGAGTTGTACAAGAGTTGATCTACCACGAGATCAGAGAGGCTAAACCCTAAAAGCTAGCCTATGGTATGATTGTCTGTTGTCCTACGGACTAAAACCCTCCAGTTTATATAGACACCGGAGGGGGCTAGGGTTACACAAGGTCGGTTACAAAGGAGGAGATATACATATCCGTATTGCCTAGCTTTCCTTCCACGCCAAGTAGAGTCCCATCCGGACACGGGACGAAGTCTTCAATCTTGTATCTTCATAGTCCAACAGTCCGGCCAAAGGATACAGTCCGGCTGTCCGGAGACCCCCTAATCCAGGACTCCCCCAATCTTCATGATAGAGAGTCTCCTATGTTGTCACTTTCATATACTAGTGGGAATCTTTCATTATAGAACTTGACTTGTATATTCCAATGATGGGCTTCCTCAAAATGCCCTAGGTCTTCATGAGCAAGCGAGTTGGATGCACACCCACTAGTTCCTTTTGTTGAGCTTTCATATATTTATAGCTCTAGTGCATCCGTTGCATGGCAATCCCTACTCACTCACATTGATATCTATTGATGGGCATCTCCATAGCCCGTTGACATGCCTAGTTGTTGTGAGACTATCTTCTCCTTTTTGTCTTCTCCAAAACCACCATTCTATTCCACCTAAAGTGCTATGTCCATGGCTCACGCTCATGTATTGCGTGAAGATTGAAAAAGTTTGAGAAAATCAAAAGTATGAAACAATTGCTTGGCTTGTCATCGGGGTTGTGCATGATTTAAATATTTTGTGTGGTGAAGATGGAGCATAGCCAGACTATATGATTTTGTACGGATAGCTTTCTTTGGCCATGTTATTTTGAGAAGACATGATTACTTTGTTAGTATGCTTGAAGTATTATTATTTTTATGTCAATATTAAACTTTTGTCTTGAACCTTATGGATATGAATATTCTTGCCACAATAAAGAGAATTACATGGATAAATATGTTAGGTAGCATTCCACATCAAAAATTCTGTTTTTTATCATTTACCTACTCGAGGACGAGCATGAATTAAGCTTGGGGATGCTGATACGTCTCCAACGTATCTATAGTTTTTGATTGTTCCATGCTATTATATTATGAGTTTTGGATGTTTATGGGCTTTATTATCCACTTCTATATTATTTTTGGGACTAACCTATTGACCCAGATCCCAGTGCCAGTTTGTGTTTTTTCCTTGTTTTAGAGTATCGCAGAAAAGGAAAATCAAACGAAGTCCAATTAACCTGAAACTTCATGGAACTTATTTTTGGAAGGAAAGCAACCCGGGAGACCTGGAGTCCACGTAAGGGAAGCAACGAGGAAGCCACGAGGCAGGGGGGCGCCCACCCCCCTGGGCGCGCTCTCCACCCTCGTGGGCCCCTCGTGGGCCCCCTGGTGTACTTCTTCCGCCTATATATCTCCATATACCCTAAAATGATCGGGGAGCATAATAGATCGGGAGTTCCGCCGCCAGAAGCCTGTGTAGCCACCGAAAGCCAATCTAGACCCGTTCCGGCACCCTATCGAAGGGGAAATCCCTCTCTAGTGGCCACGTTCATCATCCCGGTGCTCTCCATGACGAGGAGGGAGTAGTTCTCCCTCGGGGCTGAAGGTATGTACCAGTAGCTATGTGTTTGATCTCTCTCTCTCTCTCTCGTGTTCTTGAAGTGATACGATCTTGATGTATTGCGAACTTTGGTATTATAGTTGGATCTTATGATGTTTTCTCCCCCCTCTACTCTCTTGTAATGGATTGAGTTTCCCCTTTGAAGGTATCTTATCGGATTGAGTCTTTAAAGATTTGAGAACAATTGATGTATGTCTTGCCGTGCGTATCTGTGGTGACAATGGGATACCACGTGATTCACCTGATGTATGTTTTGGTGATCAACTTGCGGGTTCCGCCCATGAACCTATGCATAGGGGTTGGCACATGTTTTCGTCGTGATTCTCCGGTAGGAACTTTGGGGCACTCTTTGAGGTTCTATGTGTTGGTTGAATAGATGAATCTGAGATTGTGTGACGCATATCGTATAATCATACCCACGGATACTTGAGGTGACATTGGAGTATCTAGGTGACATTAGGGTTTTGGTTGATTTGTGTCTTAAGGTGTTATTCTAGTATGAACTCTAGGGCTGTTTGTGACACTTATAGGAATAGCCCAACAGATTGATTGGAAAAAATAACTTTGAGGTGGTTTCGTACCCTACCATAATCTCTTCGTTCGTTCTCCGGTATTAGTGACTTTGGAGTGACTCTTTGTTGCATGTTGAGGGATAGTTATGTGATCCAATTATGTTATTATTGTTGAGAGTACTTGCACTAGTGAAGTATGAACCCTAGGCCTTGTTTCAATGCATTGCAATACCGTTTACGCTCACTTTTATCATTAGTTACCTTGCTGTTTTTATATTTTCGGATTACAAAAACCATTATCTACTATCCATATACCACCTGTATCACCATCTCTTCACCGAACTAGTGCACCTATACAATTTACCATTGTATTGGGTGTGTTGGGGACACAAGAGACTCTTTGTTATTTGGTTGCAGGGTTGCTTGAGAGAGACCATCTTCATCCTACGCCTCCTACGGATTGATAAACCTTAGGTCATCCAATTGAGGGAAATTTGCTACTGTCCTACAAACCTCTGCACTTGGAGGCCCAACAACGTCTACAAGAAGAAGGCTGTGTAGTAGACATCACCAGTCCGCATCATTGCTACTATCATCTTTCAACTTATTTTTCTCTAGGAACATATCAAAAATAAAACAGGGGAGCTATATGCAAGCTATTGATGTACAACATAGATATGCAAAAACTACCAAGACTAAGTTCATGATAAATTAAAGTTCAATTAATCATATTACTTAAGAACTCCCACTTAGATAGACATCCTTCTAATCATCTAAGTGATCACGTGATCCATATCAACTAAACCATGTCCGATCATCACGTGAGATGGAGTAGTTTTCAATGGTGAACATCACTATGTTGATGATATCTTCTATATGATTCACGCTCGACCTTTCGGTCTCAGTGTTCCGAGGCCATATCTGCATATGCTAGTCTCGTCAAGTTTAACCCAAGTATTCCGCGTGTGCAAAACTGTCTTGCACCCATTGTATGTGAACGTAGAGCTTATCACACCCGATCATCACGTGGTGTATCTGTTGGGTTTCGTAGTAATTTCAAAAAAATTCCTACGCACACGCAGGATCATGGTGATGCATAGCAACGAGAGGGGAGAGTGTTGTCTACGTACCCACACAGACCGACTGCAGAAGCGTTGACACAACGTAGAGGAAGTAGTCGTACGTCTTCACGATCCAACCGATCAAGCACCGAAACTACGGCACCTCCGAGTTCGAGCACACGTTCAGCTCGATGACGATCCCCGGACTCCGATCCAGCAAAGTGTCGGGGAAGAGTTCCGTCAGCACGACGGTGTGGTGACGATCTTGATGTACTACAGCAGCAGGGCTTCGCCTAAACTCCGCTACAGTATTATCGAGGAATATGGTGGCTGGGGGCACCGCACACGGCTAAGGAATAGATCACGTGGATCAACTTGTGTGTTCTAGGGTGCCTATGCCTCAGTATATAAAGGACTAGAGGGGGGAGGCTGGCCGGCCAAGGTGTGGCGCGCCAGGAGAGTCCTACTCCCTCTGGGAGTAGGATTCCCCCCCCCCAATCCTAGTTGGAATAGGATTCGCGGAGGGGCGAAAAAGAGAGAGGGGGCCGGCCACCTCTCCTAGTCCTAATAGGACTAGGGGAAGGGGGAGGCGCGCAGCCCATGTAGGGCTGCCTCTTCTCTTTTCCACTAAGGCCCATCATGGCCCATTTAGCTCCCGGGGGGTTTCGGTAACCTTCCCGGTACTCCGGTAAAATCCCGATTTCACCCGGAACACTTCCGATATCCAAACATAGGCTTCCAATATATCAATCTTTACGTCTCGACCATTTTGAGACTCCTCGTCATGTCCGTGATCACATCCAGGACTCCGAACAACCTTCGGTATATCAAAATGCATAAACTCATAATATAACTTTCATCGTAACCTTAAGCGTGCGGACCCTACGGGTTCGAGAACAATGTAGACATGACCGAGACACGTCTCCGGTCAATAACCAATAGCGGGACCTGGATGCCCATATTGGCTCCTACATATTCTACGAAGATCTTTATCGGTCAGACCGCATAACAACATACGTTGTTCCCTTTGTCATCGGTATGTTACTTGCCCAAGATTCGATCGTCGGTATCCAATACCTAGTTCAATCTCGTTACCGGCAAGTCTCTTTACTCGTTCTGTAATACATCATCTCGCAACTAACTCATTAGTTGCAATGCTTGCAAGGCTTATGTGATGTGCATTACCGAGAGGGCCCAGAGATACCTCTCCGACAATCGGAGTGACAAAACCTAATCTCGAAATACGCCAACCCAACATGTACCTTTGGAGACACCTGTAGTACTCCTTTATAATCACCCAGTTACGTTGTGATGTTTGGTAGTACCCAAAGTGTTCCTCCGGTAAACGGGAGTTGCATAATCTCATAGTTATAGGAACATGTATAAGTCATGAAGAAAGCAATAGCAACATACTAAACGATCGGGTGCTAAGCTAATGGAATGGGTCATGTTAATCAGATCATTCTCTTAATGATGTGATCCCGTTAATCAAATAACAACTCATTGTTCATGGTTAGGAAACATAACCATCTTTGATTAACGAGCTAGTCAAGTAGAGGCATACTAGTGACACTTTGTTTGTCTATGTATTCACACATGTATTATGTTTCCGGTTAATACAATTCTAGCATGAATAATAAACATTTATCATGATTATAAGGAAATAAATAATAACTTTATTATTGCCTCTAGGGCATATTTCCTTCAGTCTCCCACTTGCACTAGATTTAATAATCTAGATTACACCGTAATGATTCTAACACCCATGGAGCCTTGGTGCTGATCATGTTTTGCTCGTGGAAGAGGCTTAGCAACGGGTCTGCAACATTCAGATCCGTATGTATCTTGCAAATCTCTATGTCTCCCACCTAGACTAGATCCCGGATGGAATTGAAGCGTCTCTTGATGTGCTTGGTTCTCTTGTGAAATCTGGATTCCTTTGCCAAGGCAATTGCACCAGTATTGTCACAAAAGATTTTCATTGGACCCGATGCACTAGGTATGACACCTAGATCGGATATGAACTCCTTCATCCAGACTCCTTCGTTCGCTGCTTCCGAAGCAGCTATGTACTCCGCTTCACATGTAGATCCCGCTACGACACTTTGTTTAGAACTGCACCAACTGACAGCTCCACCGTTTAATGTAAACACGTATCCGGTTTGCGATTTAGAATCGTCCGGATCAGTGTCAAAGCTTGCATCAACGTAACCTTTTACAATGAGCTCTTTGTCACCTCCATATACGAGAAACATATCCTTAGTCCTTTTCAGGTATTTCAGGATGTTCTTGACCGCTGTCCAGTGATCCACTCCTGGATTACTTTGGTACCTCCCTGCTAGACTTATAGCAAGGCACACATCGGGTCTGGTACACAACATTGCATACATGATAGATCCTATGGCTGATGCATAGGGAACATCTTTCATATTCTCTCTATCTTCTGCAGTGGTCGGGCATTGAGTCTTACTCAATTTCACACCTTGTAACACAGGCAAGAATCCTTTCTTTGCTTGATCCATTTTGAACTTCTTCAAAATTTTGTCAAGGTATGTTGTTTGTGAAAGTCCAATTAAGCGTTTTGATCTATCTCTATAGATCTTTATGCCTAATATGTAAGCAGCTTCACCAAGGTCTTTCATTGAAAAACTCTTATTCAAGTATCCCTTTATGCTATCCAGAAATTCTATATCATTTCCAATTAGTAATATGTCATCCACATATAATATTAGAAATGCTAGAGAGCTCCCACTCACTTTCTTGTAAATACAGGCTTCTCCGAAAGTCTGTATAAAACCAAATGCTTTGATCACACTATCAAAGCGTTTATTCCAACTCCGAGAGGCTTGCACCAGTCCATAAATGGATCGCTGGAGCTTGCACACTTTGTTAGCTCCTTTTGGATCGACAAAACCTTCTGGTTGCATCATATACAACTCTTCTTCCAGAAATCCATTCAGGAATGCAGTTTTGACATCCATTTGCCAAATTTCATAATCATAAAATGCGGCAATTTCTAACATGATTCGGACGGACTTAAGCATCGCTACGGGTGAGAAGGTCTCATCGTAGTCAATCCCTTGAACTTGCCGAAAACCTTTCGCGACAAGTCGAGCTTTGTAGACAGTAACATTACCATCAGCGTCAGTCTTCTTCTTAAAGATCCATTTATTCTCAATTGCTTGCCGATCATCGGGCAAGTCAACCAAAGTCCATACTTTGTTCTCATACATGGATCCCATCTCAGATTTCATGGCTTCAAGCCACTTTGCGGAATCTAGGCTCACCATCGCTTCTTCATAGTTCGTAGGTTCATCATGATCTAGTAGCATGATTTCCAGAACAGGATTACCGTACCACTCTGGCGCGGATCTTACTCTGGTTGATCTACGAGGTTCAGTAGTATCTTGATCTGAAGTTTCATGACTATCATCATTAGCTTCCTCACTTATTGGTGTAGGTGTCGCAGAAACAATTTTCTGTGATGTACTACTTTCCGATAAAGGAGCAGGTACAGTTACCTCGTCAAGTTCTACTTTCCTCCCACTCACTTCTTTCAAGAGAAACTCCTTCTCTAGAAAGGATCCATTCTTAGCAACGAATGTCTTGCCTTCGGATCTGTGATAGAAGGTGTACCCAACAGTCTCCTTTGGGTATCCTATGAAGACACATTTCTCCGATTTGGGTTCGAGCTTATCAGGTTGAAGCTTTTTCACATAAGCATCGCAGCCCCAAACTTTAAGAAACGACAACTTTGGTTTCTTGCCAAACCACAATTCATAAGGCGTCGTCTCAACGGATTTTGATGGTGCCCTATTTAACGTGAATGCGGCCGTCTCTAGAGCGTATCCCCAAAACTATAGCGGTAAATCAGTAAGAGACATCATAGATCGCACCATATCTAGTAAAGTACGATTACGACGTTCGGACACACCATTACGCTGTGGTGTTCCGGGTGGCGTCAGTTGCGAAACTATTCCATAATTTTTCAAATGTACACCAAACTCGTAACTCAAATATTCTCCTCCACGATCAGATCGTAGAAACTTTATTTTCTTGTTACGATGATTTTCAACTTCACTCTGAAATTCTTTGAACTTTTCGAATGTTTCAGACTTGTGTTTCATTAAGTAGATATACCCATATCTGCTTAAGTCATCTGTGAAGGTGAGAAAATAACGATATCCGCCACGCGCCTCAATATTCATCGGACCACATACATCTGTATGTATGATCTCCAACAAATCTGTTGCTCTCTCCATAGTTCCGGAGAACGGTGTTTTTGTCATCTTGCCCATGAGGCACGGTTCGCAAGTACCAAGTGATTTATAATCAAGTGGTTCCAAAAGTCCATCAGTATGGAGTTTCTTCATGCGCTTTACACCGATATGACCTATACGACAGTGCCACAAATAAGTTGCACTTTCATTATTAACTCTGCATCTTTTGGCTTCAACATTATGAATATGTGTATCACTACTATCAAGATTCATCAAAAATAGACCACTTTTCAAAGGTGCATGACCACAAAAGATATTACTCATATAAATAGAACAACCATTATTCTCTGATTTAAATGAATAACCATCTCACATCAAACAAGATCTAGATATAATGTTAATGCTCAACGCTGGCACCAAATAACAATTATTTAGGTCTAATATTAATCCCGAAGGTAGATGTAGAGGTAGCGTGCCGACCGCGATCACATCGACTTTGGAACCGTTTCCCACGCTCATCGTCACCTCGTCCTTTGCCAGTGCCCGCTTATTCCGTAGTCCCTGTTTCGAGTTGCAAATATTAGCAACAGAACCAGTATCAAATACCCAGGTGCTACTGCGAGCTCTAGTAAGGTACACATCAATAACATGTATATCACATATACCTTTGTTCACCTTGCCATCCTTCTTATCCGCCAAATACTTGGGGCAGTTCCGCTTCCAGTGACCAGTCTGCTTGCAATAGAAGCACTCAGTTTCAGGCTTAGGTCCAGACTTGGGTTTCTTCTCCTGAGCAGCAACTTGTTTGCTTTTCTTCTTGAAGTTCCCCTTCTTCTTCCCTTTGCCCTTTTTCTTGAAAATAGTGGTCTTGTTGACCATCAACACTTGATGCTCCTTCTTGATTTCTACCTCCGCAACTTTCAGCATTGCGAAGAGCTCGGGAATAGTCTTGTTCATCCCTTGCATATTATAGTTCATCACGAAGCTCTTGTAGCTTGGTGGCAGTGATTGGAGAATTCTGTCAATGACGCAATCATCTGGAAGATTAACTCCCAATTGAATCAAGTGATTATTATACCCAGACATTTTGAGTATATGCTCACTGACAGAACTGTTCTCCTCCATCTTGCAGCTATAGAACTTATTGGAGACTTCATATCTCTCAATCCGGGCATTTGCTTGAAATATTAACTTCAACTCCTGAAACATCTCATATGCTCCATGACGTTCAAAATGTCGTTGAAGTCCCGATTCTAAGCCGTAAAGCATGGCACACTGAACTATCGAGTAGTCATCAGCTTTGCTCTGCTAGACGTTCATAACATCTGGTGTTGCTCCAGCAGCAGGCCTGGCACCCAGCGGTGCTTCCAGGACGTAATTCTTCTGTGCAGCAATGAGGATAATCCTCAAGTTACGGACCCAGTCCGTGTAATTGCTACCATCATCTTTCAACTTTGCTTTCTCAAGGAACGCATTAAAATTCAACGGAACAACAACACAAGCCATCTATCTACAATCAACATAAACAAGCAAGATACTATCAGGGACTAAGTTCATGATAAATTTAAGTTCAATTAATCATATTACTTAAGAACTCCCACTTAGATAGACATCCCTCCAATCTTCTAAGTGATCACGTGATCCAAATCAACTAAACCATAACCGATCATCACGTGAGATGGAGTAGTTTTCAATGGTGAACATTGTTATGTTGATCATATCTACTATATGATTCACGCTCGACCTTTCGGTCTCCGTGTTCCGAGGCCATATCTGCATATGCTAGGCTCGTCAAGTTTAACCTGAGTATTCTGCGTGTGCAAAAACTGGCTTGCACCCGTTGTAGATGGACGTAGAGCTTATCACACCCGGTCATCACGTGGTGTCTGGGCACGACAAACTTTGGCAACGGTGCATACTCAGGGAGAACACTTCTTGATAATTTAGTGAGAGATCATCTTATAATGCTACCGTCAATCAAAGCAAGATAAGATGCATAAAAGATAAACATCACATGCAATCAATATAAGTGATATGATATGGCCATCATCATCTTGTGCTTGTGATCTCCATCTTCGAAGCACCATCGTGATCACCATCGTCACCGGCGCGACACCTTGATCTCCATCGTAGCATCGTTGTCATCTCGCCAATCTTATGCTTCCACGACTATCACTACCGCTTAGTAATAAAGTAAAGCATTACATCGCGATTGCATTGCATACAATAAAACGACAACCATAAGGCTCCTGCCAGTTGCCGATAACTCGGTTACAAAACATGATCATCTCATACAATAAAATTCAGCATCATGTCTTGACCATATCACATCACAACATGCCCTGCAAAAACAAGTTATACGTCCTCTACTTTGTTGTTGCAAGTTTTACGTGGCTGCTACGGGCTTAAGCAAGAACCAATCTCACCTACGCATCAAAACCACAATGATAGTTTGTCAAATAGACTCTGTTTTAACCTTCGCAAGGACCGGGCGTAGCCATACTTGGTTCAACTAAAGTTGGAGAGACAGTCGCCCGCAAGCCACCTATGTGCAAAGCACGTCGGGGGAACCGGTCTCGTGTAAGCGTACGCGTAATGTTGGTCCGGGTCGTCTCGTCCAACAATGCCGCCGAACCAAAGTATGACATGCTGGTAGGCAGTATGACTTATATCGCCCACAACTCACTTGTGTTCTACTCGTGCATATAACATCAACATAAATAACCTAGGCTCGGATGCCACTGTTGGGTTTCGTAGTAATTTCAAAAAAATTCCTACGCACACGCAAGATCATGGTGATGCATAGCAACGAGAGGGGAGAGTGCTGTCTACGTACCCACGTAGACCGACTGCGGAAGCGTTGACACAACGTAGAGGAAGTAGTCGTACGTCTTCACGATCCAACCGATCAAGCACCGAAACTACGGCACCTCCGAGTTCGAGCACATGTTCAGCTCGATGACGATCCCCGGACTCCGATCCAGCAAAGTGTCGGGGAAGAGTTCCGTCAGCATGACGGTGTGGTGACGATCTTGATGTACTACAGCAGCAGGGCTTCGCCTAAACTCCGCTACAGTATTATCGAGGAATATGGTGTCTGGGGGCACCGCACACGGCTAAGGAATAGATCACGTGGATCAACTTGTGTGTTCTAGGGTGCCTCTGCCTCAGTATATAAAGGACTAGAGGGGGGAGGCTGGCCGGCCAAGGTGTGGCGCGCCAGGAGAGTCCTACTCCCTCTGGGAGTAGGATTCCCCCCCCCCCCCCCAATCCTAGTTGGAATAGGATTCGCGGAGGGGGGAAAGAGAGAGAGGGGGCCAGCCACCTCTCCTAGTCCTAATAGGACTAGGGGAAGGGGGAGGCGTGCAGCCCATGTAGGGCTGCCTCTTCTCTTTTCCACTAAGGCCCATCATGGCCCATTTAGCTCCCGGGGGGTTCCGGTAACCTTCCCGGTACTCCGGTAAAATCCCGATTTCACCCGGAACACTTCCGATATCCAAACATAGGCTTCCAATATATCAATCTTTACGTATCGACCATTTCGAGACTCCTCGTCATGTCCGTGATCACATCCGGGACTCCGAACAACCTTCGGTACATCAAAATGCATAAACTCATAATATAACTGTCATCGTAACCTTAAGCGTGCGCACCCTACGGGTTCGAGAACAATGTAGACATGACCGAGACACGTCTCCGGTCAATAACCAATAGCGGGACCTGGATGCCCATATTGGCTCCTACATATTCTACGAAGATCTTTATCGGTCAGACCGCATAACAACATACGTTGTTCCCTTTGTCATCGGTATGTTACTTGCCCGAGATTCGATCGTCGGTATCCAATACCTAGTTCAATCTCGTTACCGGCAAGTCTCTTTACTCGTTTTGTAATACATCATCTCGCAACTAACTCATTAGTTGAAATGCTTGCAAGGCTTATGTGATGTGCATTACTGAGAGGGCCCAGAGATACCTCTCCGACAATCGGAGTGACAAAACCTAATCTCGAAATACGCCAACCCAACATGTACCTTTGGAGATACCTGTAGTACTCCTTTATAATCACCCAGTTACGTTGTGACGTTTGGTAGTACCGAAAGTGTTCCTCCGGTAAACGGGAGTTGCATAATCTCATAGTTATAGGAACATGTATAAGTCATGAAGAAAGCAATAGCAACATACTAAACGATCGGGTGCTAAGCTAATGGAATGGGTCATGTCAATCAGATCATTCTCTTAGTGATGTGATCCCGTTAATCAAATAACAACTCATTGTTCATGGTTAGGAAACATAACCATCTTTGATTAACGAGCTAGTTAAGTAGAGGCATACTAGTGACACTTTGTTTGTCTATGTATTCACACATGTATTATGTTTCCGGTTAATACAATTCTAGCATGAATAATAAACATTTATCATGGTTATAAGGAAATAAATAATAACTTTATTATTGCCTCTAGGGCATATTTCCTTCAGTATCGGCACGACGAACGTCGCAACGGTGCATACTTAGGGAGAACACTTATACCTTGAAATTTAGCGAGGGATCATCTTATAATGGTACCATCGTACTAAGCAAAATAAGATGCATAAAAGATAAACATCACATGCAATCAAAATATGTGACATGATATGGCCATCATCATCTTGTGCCTTTGATCTCCATCTCCAAAGTACCATCATGATCTCCATCGTTACCGGCATGACACCATGATCTCCATCATATTGATCTTTATCTACGTGTCGTCACATGGTTGTCTCGCCAACTATTGCTTTTGCAACTATTGCTATCGCATAGAGATAAAGTAAAGCAATTATATGGCGCTTGCATCTTATGCAATAAAGAGACAACCATAAGGCTTCTGCTAGTTGCCAATAACTTTAATAAAACATGATCATCTCATTCAACAATTTATATCTCATCACGTCTTGGCCATATCACATCACAACATGCTCTGCAAAGACAAGTTAGACGTCCTCTATTTTGTTGTTGCAAGGTTTACATGGCTGCTATGGGCTTAGCAAGAACCGTTCTTACCTACGGTATAAAAACCATAACGTGGTATAGTGATTGCTTTTTGATCTTTAGAAAGAACCATGTTCATTGAATCTGATTCAACTAAAGTTGGAGAAACAGACACCCGCCAGCCACCTGTGTGCAAAGCATGTCGGTAGAACCAGTCTCATGAATGCGGTCATGTAATGTCGGTCCGGGCCGCTTCATCAGACAATACTGCCGAATCAAGAAACAACTAGTGACGACAAGCAATATGTATATACCCACATCCATAACCCTGTGTGTTCTACTCGTGCATATAACATCTACACATAGCCTGGCTCAGATGCCACTGTTGGGGAACACAGTATTTAAAAAAAATCCTACGATCATGCAAGATCTATCTAGGATATGCATAGCAATGAGAGGGGAGAGTGTGTCTACGTACCCTCGTAGACCAAAAGCGGAAGCGTTGAGTAACGCGGTTGATGTAGTCGAACGTCTTCACGATCCAACCGATCAAGTACCGAACGCACGGCACCTCCACGACCTGCACATGTTCAGCTCAGTGACGTCCCTCGAACTCTAGATCCAGCTGAGGTCGAGGGAGATTTTCATCAGCACGACGACGTGTTGACGGTGATGATGAAGTTACCGACGTAGGGCTTCGCCTAAGCACTACGACAATATGACCGAGGTGGAAATCTGTGGAGGGGGCACCGCACATGGCTAAGAAATCAACTTGTGTGTCTATGGGGTGCCCCCTTCCCCCGTATATAAGGAGGGGAGGAGGAGGAGGGACGGCCACAAGGGGCGCGTCCAAAGGGGGGATTCCTACTCCTAGTAGGAGTAGGTTTCCCCCTTTCCTAGTCCAAGTAGGAGAAGAAGGAAGGAGAGGAGAGGGAGAAGAAAAGAGGGGGGGCGCTGCCCCCTCCCTAGTCCAATTCGGACCAGCCAATGGGGGGCGCGGGCTCCCCCTGCGGCCCTTCTCTCCTTTCCACTAAGGCCCATGAAGGCCCAATACTTCCCCCGGCGAATTCCCATAACTCTCCGGTACTCCGAAAAATACCCGAACCACTCAGAACCTTTCCGATGTCCGAATATAGCCTTCCAATATATCGATCTTTACGTCTCGACCATTTTGAGACTCCTCGTCATGTTTGTGATCTCATCCCAGACTCCGAACAAACTTTGGTCATCAAATCACATAACTCATAATACAAATTGTCATCGAACGTTAAGCATGCGGACCCTACGGGTTCGAGAACTATGTAGACATGACCAAGACACATCTCCGGTCAATAACCAATAGCAGAAACTGGATGCTCATATTGGCTCCTACATATTCTACGAAGATCTTTATCGGTCAAACCGCACAACAATATACGTTGTTCCCTTTGTCATCGGTATGTTACATGCTCGAGATTCGATCGTCGGTATCATCATACCTAGTTCAATATCATTACCGGCAAGTCTCTTTACTCGTTCTGTAATGCATCATCCCGCAACTAACTCATTAGTCACATTGCCTGCAAGGCTTATAGTGATGTGCATTACTGAGAGGGCCCAGATATACCTGTCCGACATTCGGAGTGACAAATCCTAATCTCGATCTATGCCAACTCAACAAAGACCATCGGTGACACCTGAAGAGCATCTTTATAATCACCCAGTTACGTTGTGACGTTTGATAGCACACTAAGTGTTCTTCCGGTATTCGGGAGTTGCATAATCTCATAGTCAGAGGAACATGTATAAGTCATGAAGAAAGCAATAGCAATAAAACTCAACGATCATAATGCTAAGCTAACGGATGGGTCTTGTCCATCACATCATTCTCTAATGATGTGATGTCGTTCATAAAATGACAACACATGTATATGGTTAGGAAACATAACCATCTTTGATTAACGAGCTAGCCAAGTAGATGCATACTAGGGACACTCTGTTTTGTCTATATATTCACACATGTACTAAGTTTCCGGTTAATACAATTCTAGCATGAATAATAAACATTTATCATGATATAAGGAAATATAAATAACAACTTTATTATTGCCTCTAGGGCATATTTCCTTCAAATTACATTAAGGATGGAGACATAGATATTTGCAAAGTACATATAGATATAAATGTGGCAGACCCGCTGACTAAACCTCTTCCACGAGCAAAACATGATCAAAACCAGAACTCTATGGGTGTTAGATTCATTACGATGTAAACTATATTATTGACTCTAGTGCAAGTGGGAGACTGTTGGAAATATGTCCTGCAGGCAATAATAAATTGGTTATCATCAAATTTCCTTGTTCATGATAAATGTTTATTATTCATGCTAGAAGTGTATTGACCGGAAACTTAAATACACGTGTGAGTACATGAACAACACCGTGTCCCTAGTAGGCGTCTACTAGACTAGCTTGTTGATCATAGATGGTTAACGTTTCCTACCCATGGACATGAGTTGTCATTTGATAACCGGATCACATCATTAGGAGAATGATGTGATGGACAGACCCAACCGTAAGCTTAGCACCAGATCGTATCACTTAGTAATTTGCTACAGCTTTCTTCATGTCAAGTATCTGTTCCTTAGACCATGAGATCATGTCACTCTCGGATACCGGAGGAATACCTTGTGTGCTATCAAATGTCACTTCATAACTGGGTGGTCATAAAGGTGCTCTACAGGTATTTCTGAAGGTGTCTATTGAGTTGGCATGGATCGAGATTGGGATTTGTCACTCCGTGTGACGGAGAGGTATATCTGGGCCCTCTCGGTAATACAGCATCACAGGAAGCTTCATGTGACTAATGAGATTAGTCACAGGATCTTGTATTGCAGAATGAGTAAAGAGACTTTCCGATAACGATATTGAACTAGGTATGGAGATATCGATGATCGAATCTCGGGTAAGTAACATATCGTCGGACAAAGGGAATTGTATACAGGATTGTCTGAATCCTCGACATCGTGGTACAACCGATAGAGATCTTTGTTGAATATGTGGGAATCAATATGTGCATCTAGGTCCCGCTATTGATTATTGTCCGGAGAGGTGTCTTGGTCATGTCTGCATGTTCCCGAACCCGGAGGGTCGCACGCTTAACGTTCGGTAGTGCTAGGGTAGTATTGAGATATTAATAGTGAAAAGTACGAAGGTTGTTTGGAGTCCCGGATGGGATCCGAGATATCACGAGGAGCTCCAGAATAGTTCGGAGATAAAGATTCCTATATGGGAAGACATATTTTAGTCAGCAGAAAAGTTCCGGGTTTTGTTGGCAGGGTGTTGGGAGTCCTGAAAGGGTTCCGAAGGTCCACCTGCCCTAGGGGGCCACATGGGCCGTAGGGGGTGCGCCCTGGCTTGGTTTGGGGGCGGGACCTTAGGTGGAGGCGCCCCCCTTGGCTTGCGGGGCTCTCCACCACTTGGTCGGTGCCCCTTCCTCACCCCTATAAATAGTGGGGAGGCGGAGTGGGGCTGCACCCATCCATCTCTGGCCTCCGTCTCTCCCAACTCCTCCCACATTTTTCCGGTACGTGCTTGGTGAATACCCGCCGAAATTCCCCTGCCACCACCACCACCATACCGCCGTGCTGGTTCGGATCTCATCTACCTCCTCTCCCTCGCTTGCTGGATCAAGAAGGAGATGACACCATCAAGCTAAACGTGTGCTAATCTCGGAGGTGCCGCCCGTTCGACACTAGATTGGATTGGATCGCGATTGGATCATGAATAGTACTACTACATCAACCTTGTTACATACGTTAACGCTTTCGGTCTACAAGGGTACATAGATACACTCCCCTCTCGTTGCTATGCATCTCCAAGATTAGATCTTGGGTGTTCGTAGGATTTTTTTTGATTTTCATGCTTCGTTCCCCATCAGTATCATATTAAACAATTCAACCAACATCAATCATATCATATTCAACAATTGTAAGTAAATCTATAACAAAGGATATAATCAACAAGACTGGAATATGCAAATGAATCTACATCAACCATTCAACCAACATCAATCATATCATATTCAACCATTTTACTATATGCATACGAATCAACATCCATCATTTTCAACCAAATCAATCATATTTATCCTACCTCAATCATATTCAACCACATCAATTATAATGACCAAACATCAATGAACCATTAAAAAATAAACATGAACTAGGGTTCATCTTCAAACTAGATAGAATCAATAAACTAGTCACTATGACATGAACTAGGGTTCATCTTCAACCACATACATCAAATTGAATCAAACTAAAAATACCTATAATGATCAAAAAATAATAAATACTAGATGAAATAGGGTTCATCTTATGCCAAAATAATGCATCAAAATGAAAACTTCTTGACTAAAACTACTCTGAGGGATTGAGAGAGCTTACTTCTCTCGCTTTGGAGCTATCTCGATCCGCAAAAACGATGGAGAAACAGAGAAGATGGAGAGGGGAGTGGAGGGGATGAGAGAGAGAGAACTCCTCTGTGTTCTTGCAGCGACCGCGGTAGGGAGAAGATAGGGGTGTGTTCATGGGTGGGACCCACGAGCCGGCCCCGCTGCTTATAACTGTTCGCCACCTACCGTCGGGGTCTCTGGCGATAGGAAAAGAGGTTAGATCTTGGACCGCACCATATACCGCCACCAGCGTCCAATTAAATCCATCGATCTTGGACCTAACCCAAAATTTGACAGCGAAATCTTCCATGACCACGCTCCGAACTTCCAGCGTCTCACATCTAACCCCAAGTAAGATGCCACCTGATCTTCCTCTCGGAGGTAGACAATGCCAATCAAAATCCGTCCCTCCCGACAGCGTATTAAGGAACTGGCGGTAGGGTATAACAGCCTACCGCCAGGAGCATCGGCGGTAGGCTTGACAGCAGAGGACAGATGTCGTTTACTTGCGCTAACGTGGATGAGTGGCCTACCGCCAGGGGCCTCGTCGGTAGGTAGTTATACCCTACCGTTAGGGTCTCTGGCGGTGGGAAAAGAGGTTAGATCTTGAATTTTTTTTTCTTTAAAAAGGGTCAAATTGGGTTAAAATTCACCGAAAAGGTTAAAACATCAAATTTGACTGCCACTCTAATGGCTGGCACAGTGGATGCCAATCCACGAGCTCGTCCACCAAAACCGGTTGGCGTGATGGGTGGCACGGACTCAGGATGCAGTCTTTGTCGAGGATTTCGGAAGTAAGCCTTTCAGGCCATACATACATGGTCGGCAAAAATCTGATGGGACAGGACCTCCGCTAAATCCACCATCACCGAGCACCGAGGCACCGAGCTCTGTCGGCCGAGGGTGACGATACCGAGTGAGAAAGGTGAACATCAGACTATACTTCACATGGTTATCAGAAGAAAAAAAGAGAGAGAGAGACTATACTTCACATGAGCGTGTCATCAGTTCATCGCTCACATGAACGCGTCGTCACCCGGAAGTATCGGCCTCTTACGACTGCACATCCTTCAATATCCTGGGAATACTGAAACTAGCCAGCAATCCGAAAGATTTCACTTATTGAACACGACAAAACTGGAAAGAGTATCACTGCGCACCTCGGCAACACGATGCCACAACACCCGTAATTACATGCACACAGAATCACACCCTATCTCGCAGCGGAGAAAATTATATCGAAGAAGGCCTAGGCAGCAACACGCGGTCTGAAGGATTGGATTATGCATGGCGACTGGTCGGAGAGATCCATCAGGTGTGCCCGCCGGCGGGCTTGGACCCAGACCCACGGCCTTCCTCCCGCGCGGCGGCGTTTGCGGACACGTAGTAGACGAGGCAGAAGACGGCGTGCACGAAGCAGAGGATGCCGCCGATGGAGAGGAAGCGGTGCCGCACCACCCCGCACTCCGCCATTACCTTCTTGGAGTTCGGCAGCGCACCGAGGATCAGCAGCGCCAGCCCCACCAGCAGAACCATCCTGGCAATCATAAACATGTTGACATTTTGTACGTGTTCTTCGAATCGAACCACGGGAACCGGAAAAGCATGCAGGACTTGATATAGTATTTTGATGGTGATGTGGCGGCTCATGCTCGGCGTGCGTAGGACAGGAGCGTACCATGTGAGGACCAGGGCGAAGGACGCCATCTGGCGGTTGGGCGACGAGCGCCGGCCGCCGGAGCAGCAGGGCCACGTGCAGGAGCAGCCGCCGACGATGTTGGCGATGGCGTGCGACGCAGCCAGCACCGCGGCCGCCGCGATGCCGAGCTTGTAAGCCTGTGGGACAGGCTGCCTGCACTCGATGAAAAGTATCTTCAGGTGCCTCCCCTGCAAGACGAGAGTAATCAAAATTTGCCATGAAACATCACCAGACAACAACGAAATCCCTGCTTTTTGACGACACGGTTACCTGGCTCTGAGCTTTCTCCGCGTGGATTCCAAGGACGCCGGCAACGACATCCATGGCGACGATGAGGAGGCAGACGACCACCGCTTCAACTCTCGCCATGGCTTCTGCAATCTTGGTTCTCCTCCCCTCCTGTCCACTGTCGTCGTGGTGAAAATGGAGGAGCAGCGACGTGGGCACGACGGGCAGGCTTGGGTGTCGCTACTAGACGAGTGTGCAGCGAAGATGCTTTAGGTCTCGGCTTTTATTGTTCTTTGTTGTTTAATATCTCTGCGTTGGTTTTCTTTACCGATTCCTCTCAGTGCTCCCACGAGAAAGGCAGAAAGCTCTGCTAGGCTCTGCTTAACACCAAAGAAAGAGGCGAATGTTAAGGTGACACGAGCCGACAGGGCTCGAGACATCGATGGCACTGCTAATTACCCATCATATCACTCTATGAGTGAGATTTTCCTGAATCCCACTTACCTGGATTACCTCCAACGATTAATCTTCATCCTCACTAAAGTTTAGCCGTAATCCATAGACTTACAGCTCTGTATTAGTTCAAAATTGTGCAACTTTCATACTGATGGTCCCAATCTATTCT
Organism: Triticum aestivum; assembly: GCF_018294505.1. Lineage (NCBI taxonomy): Eukaryota > Viridiplantae > Streptophyta > Magnoliopsida > Poales > Poaceae > Triticum > Triticum aestivum. The sequence goes on from NC_057797.1 coordinate 206,333,295, forward strand.
TCAAGTTCAAGTTATGGTCAGAAGAAACAGATCGTTATGATGGTGTATATATACGTAGCTGAAAAAGGTATTGGATATTGATTCGAGGTCCTACAGGAAAGAAAAAGAAAAGGTATACAAACGTTGGGCTGTACATCCGCGCTGGCGTATGGCCGCCAGCCTGCGAAAGAGTCGCTTTGCTAGCTGAATGGGCGACGTGGCGTGCAATGGAGCCATCTGGTGTGTGGTGGTGTGGCTTTCGAACATGGTGCTCAGTTTCTACTGTACGACGATGGATGTAGGGTGTCGATCCAGGACGGACGAAGTTTTGTTGTCCTTGAGGGCAACAACTTTTAAAAACGTCTTGACTTTATTGTTATAAGCAAACATGTCCTTTATATCTAAACAACGACCTTCGGAGATGGCGCTCAGTTTCTACTGTACTTCCTACTTTGAAAAGAAGGCTTTTACGTATTGTCTAGAGTCCAAGAGTGCAAAGTTTGATCAAATTTATAGAAAAAACTATCAACGACTATGATACCAAATTAGTATGCATAATTTGACTTCAAACAAAAAATATAGGGATTTTTCGGTTCATCCCATTAACAAACTCGGATATTCGGTGATGACTGCCACTTGTACTTTGCGAATTCGATCTGTGTCACTAGCGCTCACGAAGAAATTAGCTACATGTCTCTAAGGAGACCCGGTTGGCTGTTCCGAACAACATGGCGATCCACTGTTGGGGCCATAAATTCCATTTTGCCACTCCTTCCCTTGGATGTGAGCCCCCCAATGTTGAGAAGGAGATTTGATTGACCCTTTATGCGATGTGGCCCCACCTACAATGCTCGATAGTGGCACATTCCTAATATTTGGCCAGAGCGGTTGATAGTGGCACGAAGATATATTTTTGCAGGTACAGCCTCTTCCCTTTCGCCACTTTCACTCACGTCATTCCCTGCTTGTCCAACACACCACCTCTGGCTCACTGCAATCGAGCTCCATTACCTTTCACGTAACCGCCACGGTCTGTGTCGTGGAATTGTCATGACAGATGTTCTAGTGTGAGGACTTAGTCATGGAGCCATCACGTTGAGGTTAGCTTAAAGGGGTTAATCAGGACAAATGACACGAGAAGTTTATACTGGTTCGGCCCCTTACGATGAAGGTAAAAGCCTAGTCCAGTTTGTAGTTGGTATTGCTAGGGTTTCAATGAGCAGGAAGCGAATACGCTTGAGCCGGCTCTCGATTTGTTGTTTCTTGTCCTAAGCCGCCGCTAGGTCGTCCCTTTATATACACGGCTTGACGCCCTGAGGCCCTCAGAGTCCCGGCCGGCTTATACAACGTATCCGGCTCGGTGACCTTTCTTACGTACCTTACCATACAAGTTTACATACATGGCGGTTTATATCTATGGGCCTTAAGCCTCCTTCTGGTCTGGGCCCTCTACTAAGCCTATCTATGAACCGCCATATGATCTTTGGGCTTGATTGTGATGAATCGTCATAGGGATGGCCCAGCCCCTCCTGGACGGGTCATACATAATAGCTATATCCCCAACATTAGGCCCCAGGTTGATTTGAACTTGTTCATGTCAATCTCCAAGACTTAGAAAAAATCCTTTCATATCCGCTGCAAAAACTTTGTTACCCGCCATGACGTCATCTCCGAGAATTTCGGAAACCCGCCACGACATCATCTTTAACGGATCTTTATCTTAATGCCTTCCCGAAAATTGAGGCGTCCAATTAGCTGGATAACCACCATTCGGCCTCCTCGTCTTTCGCGCCTGCCTGTTTTCCTGTCTCCTTATAAATAGGACCATGGTGTTTATCTCTCATTCTTCTCCTTCTCCTTCCTTCCTCCTCACAACACATCGTCCCGCACAAACCTTGCCGTCGTCGACCTCCGTCCTCATCCTCAACTCCGGTCGCTGCATCGCCCTGAGTAGACCAGAGAACTGCGGAACCACTCCGCCGTTCTAACAGCACCTGTAAGCCTTCCTTTCATCATCACAAATCTGCCATTAGGGTTTTTCGATGTTCTTCGGTGTTCATCCGCATACATCACTGTCCTTCTTTTTCTTTGTTTAGATCCATGCATTAGATCCAAAAACTATAGGAATCTTGCGCGGTAGTAGTTTTAGCACTTGTTTTAATACTAGATTATATCCCCACCGTGATAGATCTCCTCTAGGACACCTCTGCTTTTCCACTGTCACCTTTCTAGATGAATTTATCCCCTTTTTCTAAATAGCGGTAGATCCAAATTTGTAACCTCTTATCCGCTGAACTGGTTTGTCCCAGTACTTAGTCAATTTTGCTTTTCAGTAACTCTTGAATATCTTAATCATGGCGGCTTACCCTGCCGGCTTATCTTTTCTTCATATATCATTAGCCCTTGATTAAGCCGCCATTATAAACATGCACTGTATTTGTTAACTTGCAATCCACCAACTAACTTGAGCTGACAAACTATTTCCTTTTAGATTGTCCTTTCATCATGCCGCCAAAGACGATGACAACTTGCAACTGGGTCCCTTCCACAGTCACCGAGAGCAATTTGAAAGATTTCGTCACTGTTGGATACTTACCAGAGAAAAGTGTCATGTCTTATCGTGCTCCTAATCCGGCTGAAGAGATACCTCAGCCGAAGGACGTTGAAATTATTGTCTTCACTGATCATATGAACCGGGGCTTCTCGCCGCTTGGCTCAAAATTCTTTAGAGATGTTTTGCATGTTTTCAAACTCCATCCACAAGATATCAGACCCAATTCTGTATCAAACATTAGTAACTTCCAAGTTTTCTGTGAGGTTTACCTTCAAGAAGAACCTACTGGTGAACTCTTCAGGGAATACTTCTACTTGAACCGCCAGAACGAGTACACCAATGGTCCCATCTTGGAATTTGGCGGGATTTCAATTCAACGCAGGTGAGATGCCATCTTCCCTCTAGTAGTCCTGCCAAGCCATCCCAAGGACTGGAACCAAACATGGTGAAGGAAATATGCCCTAGAGGCAATAATAAAGTTATTATTTATTTCCTTATATCATGATAAATGTTTATTATTCATGCTAGAATTGTATTAACCGGAAACATAATACATGTGTGAATACATAAACAAACAGAGTGTCACTAGTATGCCTCTACTTGACTAGCTCATTAATCAAAGATGGTTATGTTTCCTAACCATGGACAAAGAGTTGTTATTTGATTAACGGGATCACATCATTAGGTGAATGATCTGATTGACATGACCCATTCCATTAGCTTAGCACCCGATCGTTTAGTATGTTGCTATTGATTTCTTCATGACTTATACATGTTCCTATAACTATGAGATTATGCAACTCCCGTTTGTCGGAGGAACACTTTGTGTGCTACCAAACGTCACAACGTAACTGGGTGATTATAAAGGTGTTCTACAGGTGTCTCCAAAGGTACATGTTGGGTTGGCGTATTTCGAGATTAGGATTTGTCACTCCGATTGTCGGAGAGGTATCTCTGGGCCCTCTCGGTAATGCACATCACATAAGCCTTGCAAGCATTACAACTAATGAGTTAGTTGTGAGATGATGTATTACGGAACGAGTAAAGAGACTTGCCGGTAACGAGATTGAACTAGGTATTGAGATACCGACGATCGAATCTCGGGCAAGTAACATACCGATGACAAAGGGAACAACGTATGTTGTTATGCGGTCTAACTGATAAAAGATCTTCGTAGAATATGTAGGAGCCAATATGAGCATCCAGGTTCCGCTATTGGTTATTGACCGGAGACGTGTCTCGGTCATGTCTACATTGTTCTCGAACCCGTAGGGTCCGCACGCTTAAGGTTTTGATGACAGTTATTTTATGAGTTTATGCATTTTGATGTACCGAAGTTTGTTCAGAGTCCCGGATGTGATCACGGACATGACGAGGAGTCTCGAAATGGTCGAGACATAAAGATTGATATATTGGAAGCCTATATTTGGATATCGGAAGTGTTCCGGGTGAAATCGGGATTTTACCGGAGTACCGGGAGGTTACCGGAACCCCCCCAGGAGGTATATGGGCCTTAGGGGGCTTTAGTGGAAGAGAGGAGAGGTGGCCAGGGCTGGGCCGTGCGCCCCTCCCCCCTAGTCCGAATAGGACAAGGAGAGGGGGCCGGCGCCCCCTTCCTTCTCTCTCTCCTCTTTCCCCTTTCCCGAATCCTATTCCAACTAGGAAAGGGGGGGATCCTACTCCCGGAGGGAGTAGGACTCCTCCTGGCACGCCCTCTCCTGGCCGGCCGCACCCCCCTTTGATCCTTTATATACGGGGGCATGGGCACCCCATAGACACACAAGTTGATCCACGTGATCATATTCTTAGCCGTGTGTGGTGCCCCCTTCCACCATAGTCCTCGATAATATTGTAGTGGTGCTTAGGCGAAGCCCTGCGACAGTAGTACATCAAGATCGTCACCACGCCGTCGTGCTGACGGAACTCTTCCCCGACACTTTGCTGGATTGGAGTCCGGGGATCGTCATCGAGCTGAACGTGTGCTAGAACTCGGAGGTGCCATAGTTTCGGTGCTTTATCGGTCGGGCCGTGAAGACGTACGACTACATCAACCACGTTGTGATAACGCTTCCGTTGTCGGTCTACAAGGATACATAGATCACACTCTCCCCTCTCGTTGCTATGCATCACCATGATCTTGCGTGTGCGTAGGAATTTTTTTGAAATTACTACGTTCCCCAACAGTGGCATCAGAGCCTAGGTTTTATGTGTTGATGTTATATGCACGAGTAGAACACAAGTGAGTTGTGGGCGATATAAGTCATACTGCTTACCAGCATGTCATACTTTGGTTCGGCGGTATTGTTGGATGAAGCGGCCCGGACCGACATTACACGTACGCTTACGCGAGACCGGTTCTCCCGACGTGCTTTGCACAAAGGTGGCTAGCGGGTGACAGTTTCTCCAACTTTAGTTGAACCGAGTGTGGCTACGCCCGGTCCTTGCAAAGGTTAAAACAACACCAACTTGACAAACTATCGTTGTGGTTTTGATGCGTAGGTAAGATTGGTTCTTGCTTAAGCCCGTAGCAGCCACGTAAAACTTGCAACAACAAAGTAGAGGACGTCTAACTTGTTTTTGCAGGGCATGTTGTGATGTGATATGGTCAAGACATGATGCTAAATTTTATTGTATGAGATGATCATGTTTTGTAACCGAGTTATCGGCAACTGGCAGGAGCCATATGGTTGTCGCTTTATTGTATGCAATGCAATCGCGCTGTAATGCTTTACTTTATCACTAAGCGGTAGCGATAGTCGTGGAAGCATAAGATTGGCGAGACGACAACGATGCTACGATGGAGATCAAGGTGTCGCGCCGGTGACGATGGTGATCATGACGGTGCTTCGAAGATGGAGATCACAAGCACAAGATGATGGTGGCCATATCATATCACTTATATTGATTGCATGTGATGTTTATCTTTTATGCATCTTATCTTGCGTTGATTGACGGTAGCATTATAAGATGATCTCTCACTAATTATCAAGAAGTGTTCTCCCTGAGTATGCACCGTTGTGAAAGTTCTTCGTGCTGAGACACCACGTGATGATCGGGTGTGATAGGCTCTACGTTCAAATACAACGGGTGCAAAACAGTTGCACACGCGGAATACTCAGGTTATACTTGACGAGCCAAGCATATACAGATATGGCCTCGGGGAGACCGAAAGGTCGAGCGTGAATCATATAGCAGATATGATCAACATAGCGATGTTCACCAATGAAACAACTCCATCTCACGTGATGATCGAACATGGTTTAGTTGATTTGGATCACGTAATCACTTAGAGGATTAAAGGGATGTCTATCTAAGTGGGAGTTCTTAAGTAATATGATTAATTGAACTTAAATTTATCATGAACTTAGTCCTGGTAGTATTTTGCAAATTATGTTGTGGATCAATAGCTCGCGTTGTTGCTTCCCTGTGTTTATTTTGATATGTTCCTAGAGAAAATTGTGTTGAAAGATGTTAGTAGCAATGATGCGGATTGGATCCGTGATCTGAGGTTTATCCTCATTGCTGCACAGAAGAATTATGTCCTTGATGCACCGCTAGGTGACAGACCTATTGCAGGAGCAGATGCAGACGTTATGAACGTTTGGCTAGCTCAATATGATGACTACTTGATAGTTTAGTGCACCATGCTTAATGGCTTAGAATCGGGACTTCAAAGATGTTTTGAACGTCATGGAGCATATGAGATGTTCCAGGAGTTGAAGTTAATATTTCAAGCAAATACCCGAGTTGAGAGATATGAAGTCTCCAACAAGTTCTATAGCTAAAAGATGGAGGAGAATCGCTCAACTAGTGAGCATGTGCTCAGATTGTCTGAGTACTACAATCGCTTGAATCAAGTGGGAGTTAATCTTCCAGATAAGATAGTGATTGACAGAATTCTCTAGTCACCATCACCAAGTTAGTAGAACTTCATAATGAACTATGATATGAAAGGGATAACGGAAACGATTCCCAAGCTCTTCGTAATGCGAAAATTGATGAAGGTAGAAATCAAGAAAAACATCAAGTGTTGATGGTAGACAAGACCACTAGTTTCAAGAAAAGGGCAGAGGGAAGAAGGGGAACTTCAAGAAGAACAACAAGCAAGTTGCTGCTCAAGTGAAGAAGCCCAAGTCTAGTCCTAAGCCTGAGACTAAGTGTTTCTACTGCAAAGGGACTGGTCACTGGAAGCGGAACTACCCCAAGTGATTGGCAGATAAGAAGGATGGCAAAGTGAACATAAGTATATTTGATATACATGTTATTGATGTGTACTTTACTAGTGTTTATAGCAACCCCTCAGTATTTGATACTAGTTCAGTTCCTAAGATTAGTAACTCGAAACGGGAGTTGCAGAATAAACAGAGACTAGTTAAGGGTGAAGTGACGATGTGTGTTGGAAGTGGTTCCAAGATTGATATGATCATCATTGCACACTCCTTATACTTTCGGGATTAGTGTTGAACCTGAATAAGTGTTATTTGGTGTTTGCGTTGAGCATGAATATGATTTGACCATGTTTATTGTAATACGGTTATTCATTTAAGTAAGAGAATAAATTGTTGTTCTGTTTACATGAATAAAACCTTATATGGTTACACACCCAATGAAAATAGTTCATTGGATCTCGATCGTAGTGATACACATAATCATAATATTGAAACCAAAAGATGTAAAGTTAATAATGATAGTGCAACTTATTTGTGGCACTGCCGTTTAGGTCATATTGGTGTAAAGCGCATGAAGAAACTCCATGCTAATGGGTTTTTGGAATCACTTGATTATGAATCAGTTGATGCTTGCGAACCATGCCTCATGGGCAAGATGACTAAAACGCCGTTCTCCAGAACTATGGAGCGAGCAACTGACTTATTGGAAATAATACATACTAATGTATGAGATCCGATGAGTGTTAAGGCTCGTGGCGGGTATCATTATTTTCTGACCTTCACAGACTATTTGAGCAGATATGGGTATATCTACTTAATGAAACACAAGTCTGAAATATTTGAAAAGTTCAAAGAATTTCAGAGTGAAGTGGAGAATCATCGTAACAAGAAAATAAAAGTTTCTACGATATGATCGCAGAGGTAAAATATTTGAGTTACGAGTCTGGCCTTCAGTTAAAACAATGTGAAATAGTTTCACTACTCACGCCACCTGGAACACCACAACATAATGGTGTGTCCGAACATCATAACCGTACTTTATTAGATATGGTGCGATCTATGATGTCTCTTACCGATCTACCACTATTGTTTTGGGGTTATGCATTAAAGACAGCTGCATTCACGTTTAAAAGGGCACCATCTAAGTCCGTTGAGACGACACAATCTGAACTGTGGTTTGGCAAGAAACCAAAGTTGTCGTTTCTTAAAGTTTGGGATTTTGATGCTTATATGAAAAAGTTTCATCCTGATAAGCTCAAACCCAAATCGGAGAAATATGTCTTTATAGGATACCTAAAGGAGACTATTGGGTACACCTTCTATCACAGATCCAAAGGCAAGACATTCATTGCTAAGAATGGATCCTTTCTAGAGAAGGAGTTTCTCTTGAAAGAAGTGAGTGGGAGGAAAGTATAACTTGATAAGGTAATTGTACCTTCTCCCTTATTGAAAAGTAGTTCATCACAAGAAATCTGTTCCTGTGACTATTACACCAATTAGTGAGGAAGCTAATGATGATGATCATGTAACTTCAGATCAAGTTACTACCGAACCTCGTAGATAAACCAGAGTGAGATCCACACCAGAGTGGTATGGTAATCCTGTTCTGGAGGTCATGTTACTTGACCATGATGAACCTACGAACTATGAGGAAGCGATGATGAGCCCAGATACCGCGAAAGGCTTGAGGCCATGAAATCTGAGATGAGATCCATGTATGAGAACAAAGTATGGACTTTGATTGACTTGCCCAATGATCGGTGAGCCATTGAGATTAAATGGATCTTCAAGAGGAAGACGGACGCTGATAGTAGTGTTACTATCTACAAAGCTAGAATTGTCGCAAAAAAAGTTTTTCGACAAGTTCAAGGTGTTGACTATGATGAGAGTTTCTCACTCGTATCTATGCTTAAGTTTGTCCGAATCATGTTAGCAATTACCGCATTTTATAAAATCCAGCAAATGGATGTCAAAACTGCATTCCTGAATGGATTTCTGGAAGAAGAGTTGTATATGATGCAGCTGGAAGGTTTTGTCGATCCAAAAGGAGCTAACAAAGTGTGAAAGCTCCAGTGATCCATTTATGGACTGGTGCAAGCCTCTCGGAGTTGGAATAAACGCTTTGATAGTATGATCAAAGCATATAGTTTTATACAGACTTGTGGTGAAGCCTGTATTTACAAGAAAGTGAGTGGGAGCATTACAGCATTTCTGATAAGTATATGTGAATGACATATTGTTGATTGGAAATAATGTAGAATTATTCTGCAAAGCATAAAGGAGTGTTTTTAAAGAAGTTTTTCAAAGAAAGACCTTGGTGAAGCTGCTTACGTATTAAGCATCAAAATCTATAGAGATAGATCAAGACGCTTGATAAGTTTTTTCAATTAGTACATACCTTGACAATATTTTGAAGTAGTTCAAAAATGGAAGAGTCAAAGAAAGAGTTCTTGGCTGTGTTACAAGGTATGAAATTGAGTAAGACTCAAAGCCCGACCACAACAGAAGATAGAAAGAGAATGAAAGTCATTCCCTATGCCTCAGCCATAGGTTCTATAAAGTATGCCATGATGTGTACCAGATCTATTGTATACCCTACACTGTGTTAAGCGAGGGAGTACAATAGTGATCTAAGAGTAGATCACTGGACATTGGTCAAAATTATCCTAAGTGGAATAAGGAAATATTTCTCGATTATGGAGGTGACAAAAGGTTCGTCGTAAAAAGTTACGTCGATGCAAGTTTTGACACAGATCTGGATGACTCTAAGTCTCGATCTAGATACATATTGAAAGTGGGAGCAATTAGTTAGAGTAGCTCCATGCAGAGCATAGTAGACATAGAATTCGCAAAATACTTACGGATCTGTATGTGACAGACCCGTTGACTAAAATTATCTCACAAGCAAAACATGATCACACCTTAGTACTCTTTGGGTGTTAATCACATAAATGATGTGAACTAGATTATTGACTCTAGTAAACCCTTTGGGTATAGGTCACATGACGATGTGAACTATGGGTGTTAATCACATGGTGATGTGAACTCTTAGTGTTGAATCACATGGCGATGTGAACTAGATTATTGACTCTAGTGCAAGTGGGAGACTGAAGGAAATATGCCCTAGAGGCAATAATAAAGTTATTATTTATTTCCTTATATCATGATAAATGTTTATTATTCATGCTAGAATTGTATTAACCGGAAACATAATACATGTGTGAATACATAGACAAACAGAGTGTCACTAGTATGCCGCTACTTGACTAGCTCATTAATCAAAGATGGTTATGTTTCCTAACCATGGACAAAGAGTTGTTATTTGATTAACGGGATCAGATCATTAGGTGAATGATCTGATTGACATGACCCATTCCATTAGCTTAGCACCCGATCGTTTAGTATGTTGCTATTGCTTTCTTCATGACTTATACATGTTCCTATGACTATGAGATTATGCAACTCCCGTTTGCCGGAGGAACACTTTGTGTGCTGCCAAACGTCACAACGTAACTGGGTGATTATAAAGGTGTTCTACAGGTGTCTCCAAAGGTACATGTTGGGTTGGCGTATTTCGAGATTAGGATTTGTCACTCCGATTGTTGGAGAGGTATCTCTGGGCCCTCTCGGTAATGCACATCACATAAGCCTTGAAAGCATTGCAACTAATGAGTTAGTTGTGAGATGATGTATTACGGAACGAGTAAAGAGACTTGCCGGTAACGATATTGAACTAGGTATTGAGATACTGACGATCGAATCTCGGGCAAGTAACATACCGATGACAAAGGGAACAACGTATGTTGTTATGCGGTCTGACTGATAAAAGATCTTCGTAGAATATGTAGGAGCCAATATGATCATCAAGGTTCCGCTATTGGTTATTGACCGGAGACGTGTCTCGGTCATGTCTACATTGTTCTCGAACCCGTAGGGTCCGCACGCTTAAGGTTTTGATGACAGTTATTTTATGAGTTTATGCATTTTGATGTACCGAAGTTTGTTCAGAGTCCCGGATGTGATCACGGACATGACGAGGAGTCTCAAAATGGTCGAGACATAAAGATTGATATATTGGAAGCCTATATTTGGATATCGGAAGTGTTCCGGGTGAAATCGGGATTTTACCGGAGTACAGGGAGGTTACCGGAACCCCCCGGGAGGTATATGGGCCTTAGTGGGCTTTAGTGGAAGAGAGGAGAGGTGGCCAGGGCTGGGCCGTGCGCCCCTCCCCCCTAGTCCGAATAAGACAAGGAGAGGGGGCCGGCGCCCCCCTTCCTTCTCTCTCTCCTCTTTCCCCTTCCCGAATCCTATTCCAACTAGGAAAGGGGGGGAATCCTACTCCCGGAGGGAGTAGGACTCCTCCTGGCGCGCCCTCTCCTGGACGGCCGCACTCCCCCCCCTGATCCTTTATATACGGGGGCAGGGGCACCCCATAGACACACAAGTTGATCCACGTGATCATATTCTTAGCTGTGTGCGGTGCCCCCTTCCACCATAGTCCCCGATAATATTGTAGCGGTGCTTAGGCGAAGCCCTGCGACGGTAGTACATCAAGATCGTCACCACGCCGTCGTGCTGATGGAACTCTTCCCCGACACTTTGCTGGATCGGAGTCCGGGGATCGTCATCGAGCTGAACGTGTGCTAGAACTCGGAGGTGCCGTAGTTTCGGTGCTTGATCGGTCGGGCTGTGAAGACGTACGACTACATCAACCACGTTGTGATAACGCTTCCGTTGTCGGTCTACAAGGGTACGTAGATCACACTCTCCCCTCTCGTTTCTATGCGTCACCATGATCTTGCGTGTGCGTAGGAATTTTTTTGAAATTACTACGTTCCCCAACACATGGTTCTACTGCAAAGATACCTCGCTGTCTGATGAAAATCCAATGCCGGTTTACCGCGCTGAGCGTCTTGACGCCAAATACCAACTCCCTAATAAGCTTACCCCTGCCGAACGCAAGAAACTTGTCCCTACAATCCGTAGAGTTCAAGCCTTGCTAGGAAATGGCTTAACCGGAGTCGACTTGATCCGCTGTTGGGTCGCATGGCAGATCATACTTTAAGCCGCCGACCCGGCTTAATGTATTCATACACCGGAGGAACTGATGATCCCTTACGTCATAGCTCCCTGCGTCTAACCGAAGAGGCCATCGTTGAAATGGCAACCACACTTGTCAATAGCAAATATGAAGACTGCAGCCTAGTGGGTTTGAATCCTTTCTGCAAGCTTAACCCGGTGCCAGAGGTAAGTCTTTTTGACTTCTTTTTTCCTTCAGCAGTTTAAATATCGCATGAACTTCAACATGTTATCCTTCCACATGCCAAATCTGACTTCTGGAAAGATAAATATGACCATGAGGCTGCCAAAAAAGCTAGAGCTGCTGCGAGAGCCGCCAAGAAGACCGTCAGAAAGTCTAAGAAGAAACCAACTGCCTCTGATTTACTCAAGCTGGATGATACCTCTGAGTCGGAGGTAGCCCTTGACTCTCTTGGCCCATTTTTTTAACAACCTTATTGACACTGACTATTGCCAGGATGACACGGGGACCAGCCAGGCAGTCGAAGAAGTGGTAACTATTATTTCCTCCGACTCAGAACCTTTACCAAGGCATAAACTTCGGCGGGTAACCCGGAAAGTAAGGTTTTCACACCCCTTGGCTTATTTAGATCCTCATTTTCTTTTGAAACGACAGCAACATGAGAGCCGCCGCCAGACCCAGACCATGGAGATGATGATTTACCCTCCGGCTTACCGAATACCCCTCGGAAACACCAAAATGAGGTTCTTATTTAACCCGAACCCCTGTATTTATTAATGAGTTACCTTTATTAATCACTCAATTTTGATTCCATCTTTGCAGGAGATTTCTCGTTCCTCCTCTGGTGATTCCTCACAAACTCAATTGCCGGCTTTCATGACCGCCCCCGGGTAAAGATAATTATCCTTCTTCTGCACCTCTATATACACATCATTATACTGACCTGTCCAAATTCTTTTTAGCAGTCAAGCAAAGCCCAAAAAAGCAAAGGTGACAAAGCCGGCCGAGGATCCGAAAATTGCTGAACCGAAGCAGCCAACCCTTGTACCGAAACACTATGAAGCACCAGAAGATCCTGCTATCAATGCTCGACCGGATTTACCTGAGCCATCTGTTGACGAAACCATTCTTGATTCATCAACTGTTGAACCGTCAAGCTCAGCTAACCCGCCAGAGACTCACGGCGATGATGTTTTGATCACTGGCACCAGATTCATTGAACCAGGGAATCCAACTGTATTAGCGAGACACTCTGCCAAACAGGAAGTTATGGAAAGGCAAAGAGTAAGGTTTGACGTCTCCCACTATGCTCATCTGGGTATTAGTGAAGTGCTATGTGGTTATCTTAGTCAAGTGCACTCCAGTCATGATTCAGAAATTGAGATGGTCAAACAGATGCACCAAAAACATGAGGTACGTTCTCCGGCTTAAATAAGTTATATACTCTGCCAGCCTCCAAATCTTCAGAATATGATAAGATTGAATGATCTGTAGACTTAAAAGACTTATAAGCCTCTGTCTTAGACTCCCTCCAAGTCCGGTTTACAACTAAACCAGATGCCGGCAGTATTTCGATTTGCATGTGTAGTCCCCAAGGGCCGGTTTAATCAGTATGAATGAGCCGGTCCTACTAGTCCTTCTGTAAAAGACCGAAATTTAACTGCATATCTCTCATGAGTCGGCTAGAACTATCACACCCGGCCCATCTTTAATAAGAAAACAAGAAATATGCATTAGCCCCCAAGTGCCAAGTGTTATTGCTTGCAAATCACTTGGTACTTGTTAAAAAGAGCCAATTCCTTGGAAAAAATTTGTTTGATAGACATTAGCCCCCAAGTGCCAAGTGTTGTTTGCTTGCAAAGCACTTGGGACTTGTATTTTGTAATCCGCCATGAAACTGAACGAACTTATGTTGTATGCAGGCTGCGACCACAGAACTGGGAACTCAATTGTCTGAGGCCAAGACCCGGCTGGCGGCTCAAGAGACCAAGACAAAGAAAGCTGAATCCAAATTCCAGTTGAGTGTGTCTGAAGCAGAAAAACTGAAGACTAGCTTTACTACGGAGAAAGAGGCTTGGGCCAATGAGAAAATTGCCTTCATGCAGCGGGCTGAGAAAGCCGAGGTGGCTCTAGAAGAGGTTACCACTGAACTCACCGGTTTAAAGAACCGTGTGTCTCAGATGGTTTCTGCAATCTTCGGTAAGTCGCCTTGTCGTTTACTCAAAGTAAATATTTGTCATCATAATATGAACCACCACTTAACCAATTGTGTAAACTTTGCAGGTCCCAGGAGTAGAAATCTGAGCTGAGACACGTTGGTCAAGCTCAAGGCAGTTTACACACTTGTTGAGCAATTATACACTAGGGCTCAGCGGACTCTTGCCACTATCTCCCCCACAAATCAAGAACTGAACTTACTAAGTGATGTCTTGAAGAAGCTGTCCATCTTGCCCGCTAGGTTCCAAGAAATCAAGTGATCCTGTGCTAGAGCCGAAGCTGTGACAGCTTTGAGCCATGCCAAAGCCTGGATACCGGAGTTAGACCCGGCAGATGTAGCCAGTGGGTATCCCAGCCTCAAGGAAGATGCAACGCTTTTTGATCAACAGTACTTTGCTGCTTGTGTCAAGGAGATTCGTCCGCATGCAGCAATAATTGCTGAAGAGACCAACCTCACCAAGTATCAGCCAAGTTACGATGCAGACAATCAGAAGATGGTGACTCCTTCATATAAAGTGATGGATTTAATCCCACCGATCCGTAAGCATACTTTTGCCCCTGACATCAATCTGTCTGGTCTGATTGATAATGAGGCTGAATTTGTCACCCTTCGTGGCTTTGACTGGTCCAAACCCAACTTCCAGACGGTGGAGGAGGAGGATGAACCGACCAGGGATGAGCCGCAATCTTCAGGTCAGCCGGGTCAAGATTCATGAACCAGGGCCGGTTTATCATCTGCTGTCTATGAGACTGAAAAACAGTTATCCTTTTGGGCTCCAAACGCCTTGTAATAGGCTAGCTTCAAACTTCTTGTTCTGCTATGTCATCTTTCATATTGCGCTGTTTATGATACTTCTTTATCCATCATGAGAAGATATGCTATATATGCCTGAGGATATCATCAATCTTGAATATGTTCCTTCATACAACTAATAAAAAGTGTCTTGGCAGTTTACCGCTGGATGGGTTATACTGCCCCAACATGAATTTATCATGATTTATAACCAAGGTCGGTCGAAATAATAATCATATATGATTAAAAACATATCATACTTGTGATGTTTGATCACACTTGTTGGTTTATCAAGCCAGTGCGATCAGGGTGATATCCCAAAGCTCCAAGCACTGGTAATTTAGAGATTGCCGGCTTGCGAACAAAGCCGCACCGGGTCAATAAACACCGGATATGATTTTTATTTCATACTGGCGACTTATAGTCAAAACCAGGCTGGGTCAATAAACACCGGTTTAATGTCATATATGACTCAGAAGGCATTATAAGCCTTACTTGTTTTCAACAATATATTACCATGTCACAATAATAAAAAATCTCAAAAGACGTTCAAAGCAACAAACATCAGAAAATCCAAGGCTTTCATAGGCCGCCAAGCCAAAATATTTTCTTCAATGAAACTAGCATTAGCCACTGGAAGGTACGCGCTTTCCGTGAGCCGGCACTCAAATTACCCAATCGACATTTTAACCCAGATAATTTCAGTTCTTATTTAAAGATAGACTTATTAGGAGTATGCGGTGTCAGAGTAGCATCGTGCATCACAGGCCGATTTATCCAAGTTTCAAGGAAGGCAGCTTTACCAGCCTGAGATTCTCCTTGCTTTCCGTAAACTGTGCCCTCACATGAAAAACCGGCGTTTTAACTTTAACGAGTTCAGGGTCTTTGAGGGAGTCTTGGATTAGGGGGTCTTCGGACAGCCGGACTGTTGGACTATGAAGATACAAGATTGAAGACTTCGTCCCGTGTCCGGATAGGACTCTACTTGGCGTGGAAGGCAAGCTAGGAAATACGGATATGTATATCTCCTCCTTTGTAATCGACCTTGTGTAACCCTAGCCCCCCCGGTGTCTATATAAACCGGAGGGTTTTAGTCCGTAGGACAACATACAATCATACCATAGGCTAGCTTCTAGGGTTTAGCCTCTCCGATCTCGTGGTAGATCAACTCTTGTAATACTCATATCATCAAGAATAAATCAAGCAGGACATAGGGTTTTACCTCCATCAAGAGGGCCCAAACCTGGGTAAAACATCGTGTCCCCTGCCTCCTGTTACCATCCGCCTTAGACGCACAGTTCGGGACCCCCTACCCGAGATCCGCCGGTTTTGACACCGACATTGGTGCTTTCATTGAGAGTTCCTCTGTGTCGTCGCCGTTAGGCTTGATGGCTCCTTTATTCATCGATAGCAACGCGGTCTAGGGTGAGACTTTTCTCCCCGGATAGATCTTCGTATTCGACGGCTTCGCACTGCGGGCCAACTCACGTGGCCATCTGGAGCAGATTGAAAGTTACGCCCCTGGCCACTAGGTCAGGTTTGGAAGCTTAAACTACACGGCCGATATCCGCGGAGACTTGATCTTCGATGGATTCGAGCCCCTCCCTTGTGCGCCACGCGGTCACGATGAGTACGATTTAGCTCTACCATCGGACAGTGTTCAGGAGAGCGCACCGGTAGCTGCTCCGACCCTCAATTCAGAGCCAGTTGCACCATCCATGGACGGTTGGATAGACCCCCCCACGGAGGCCTTATCCTCAGTGGCGATTGAGCCGAATATCGACCTTACCCTTCATGAGAGCCGTGTGGCCAAACTACCGGATCCTTCTCCGGCCACAGACTCCGAACCGCCTGTGCCCGTGCCTATCGAATCCGGCTGGGCGCCGATCATGGAGTTTAACTCCGTGGATATTTTTCAGCACTTGCCCTTTGGCGACATACTGAACTCATTAAGGTCTCTCTCCTTGTCAGGTGAGTCCTGGCCGAACTACGTCCGGCAGGATTGGGATGCGGGTGACGAAGAAATTCGCCGCCCACCCACCACCCACTTAATAGCCACTGTC
The DNA here is from genome assembly GCF_018294505.1 of Triticum aestivum. NCBI lineage: Eukaryota > Viridiplantae > Streptophyta > Magnoliopsida > Poales > Poaceae > Triticum > Triticum aestivum. The sequence goes on from NC_057797.1 coordinate 206,350,114, forward strand.
GATGACCTAACCGACATGCTGGACCTCGACTCCGAAGACATCGACGGTATGGACGACGATGCAGGAGACGAACAGGAACCACCGCCCACAGGGCACTGGACGCCCACTTCATCACATGACGTATACATGGTGGACACACCCAAAGAAAACGACGACGAGGAACAGAAGGACGCAGCGAGGGGTTTTTCCCTCAAGAAGCAGTCAAAGCGGCGGCATAAACGCCACTCCAAATCCCGCCTCGGCAGAAATAACGATCATATAGACTCGGCGTTAGAGCAGGGTGAACCATTGCCCGACCACAACAACATGGAAAATCAAGCCGAACAACCCAACCCCGTCGAAGATAACAGTCCGGACGACATCACACCGGACAGGCACCCGGAGCAACAGAATGCCCATCAAAGGCTGGTTGCCACTGCGAGGAGTCTAAAAAAACAGAAGCAAAGGCTCAAGGCTGCACAAGACACACTCAAAATCAAATGGAGTGAAGTACTCAACACTGCAGCGAAGTACGGCAGTAATCGCCACACCAAGAGCTATCCAAAGCGAAAGTTGCTACCTGAATTAGATCCTCCACGATTGAAAAATAAAACGGCGATCCGATCGGATAGACGACCTCATAGCCAACATAAAGCGACAAACGACGCCACACATAAACCAGTACGCGATCCGCGTAAGGGCTCACATCAAAGGGACGACGCAACTAGATCCATCTATGGACCACGCAAGTGCGCTCCAACATACAATGCAACACAACAAACATCTGAACACCACAGTACAACCAAATACAGGGGTGCCGCACACCCCCTATGTTTCACCGACGAGGTGCTGGACCATGAATTTCCAGAGGGATTCAAACCCGTAAACATAGAGGCGTACGACGGAACAACAGACCATGGGGTCTGGATTGAGGACTACATCCTCCATATCCATATGGCTCGAGGAGACGATCTCCACGCCATCAAGTACTTACCCCTCAAGCTCAAAGGGCCAACTCGGCACTGGCTTAAAAGCCTCCCCGAAAACTCCATCGGAAGCTGGGAAGAGCTCGAAGACGCCTTTCGGGCAAATTTTCAAGGGACATATGTCCGACCACCGGATGTAGACGATTTAAGTCATATAACTCAACAGCCCGGTGAGTCAGCCCGAAAACTTTGGAACAGGTTCCTCACTAAAAAGAACCAAATAGTCGACTGTCTGGATGCCGAAGCCTTAGCAGCTTTCAAACATAGCGTTCGAGATGAATGGCTTGCCAGACACCTCGGTCAAGAAAAGCCGAGAACAATGGCAGCATTAACAAGCCTCATGACCCGCTTTTGCGCGGGCGAGGACAGCTGGTTAGCCCGATGCAGCACCAGTGACCCAAGTACATCTAAAGTCAGGGATGGAAATAGGAAATCATGATGCAACAATAATAAGCGCCGAAATAAAGAAGACAGCCCGAAGAGCACGGTGGTAAACGCCGGATTCAGAAGCTCTCGGCCAGGTCAGCAATAACCGCCCTCCAAAGGCAATAGAGACGAATTGTCCAGCCTAAACAAAATTCTGGACCAATATGTTAGATCCATAGCACCCCTGATAAACCTGCAAATCATACCCACAGAGAATGTTGGGTCTTCAAACAGTCCGACAAGCTCAACGCCGAACACAAGGGGCAGGATACACCAAGTGAAGATGAGGACGAGCCTCGCAAGCAAAGCACAGGGGAACAGAAGAAATTCCCACCAGAAGTGAAAACAGTCAACGTGTTACACGTGATAAAAGGGAGAAACAAAGCGACACCTTTAGAGAAACATGCCCCAGGGCCTATCACGGTGGAGCTCCGCCACTGGTCGTCCCAATCGATCACCTTCGATCATCGGGACTACTCGGCAAGTATCCGGCATGCAGGATGGGCTGCCTTGGTATTAGATCCAATAATTGGCGGATACCACTTCACACGAGTCCTGATGGACGGCGGCAGCAATTTCAATCTGATATATCAGGATACAGTCCACAAAATAGGGATAGACCCAACAAATATTTGCCACATCAATACTACCTTTAAAGGAGTAACGCCAGGTCCAGAGGATCATTCCATGGGCTCCCTGCTACTAGAGGTTATATTCGGCTTCCCCGATAACTTCCGCAACGAAAATTTAACCTTCCACATCGCTTTGTTCCAATGTGGCTATGAAGCACTACTCAGACGCGAAGCTTTCGCTCGCTTTAATGCAATACCACATTACGCTTCCCTCACACTTAAGATGCCCAGTCCACGCGGCATCATCACAGTAAATGGAGATATTGAGCATTCCTTGAGCGCCGAAGACAGTGCGGCCGCCTTGGCAGCCGCACACTAAACAGCCTCACCAACTCAAGAATTCGACAGGTCATTAAGACCACGGACACAGTTAGACGAGTCCGGCGCAGCTATATGTAATTAATACAGGTTTGATGGCCATACCCCTAGTACAATACAAGGGGCTCAACGTGCGCACACAAGTGTCAGTTAGTCTCAATCTTACTCATCTTGCATTGTACATGGTTTCTTTAGTATAACCTACCTTTTTGCGCGACAACTTTTCAACTAAGTTCCTCTCTTTTACAGATGACCATCGTGCTACACCCGTCCAGGATACAACACAACAGAGACACAGGCACAAACGTGCAGCAGGGACCCGTTCCAAGGATTCTTTTTAGATTAAGACCCTGCGTAAACCTTTTTTACTGTCTCTTGTTGCTACACATCCCTTGAATTCTCAGTACAATTGAGAAGGATGCTGACGTCTTGGCATGTGGCCACGTCAGAATAATGCATGTACCTGGACACCAGGGGCTTATTACAAAGGGCACTGTTTAGGCCCGGTTTACACCATAAAAGACCGAATACCTTAGGGAGTGTTCGGCGTCGCGAGTTTGGCCTTATATGCATGAGCTCCGAATCATGTCTTTGGTCTAATGTTGGGTTTGCCTGGCTCTTGTGTTTTGCTGCCTTACGTTCCGCTCTATCGGCTAAGGCGGCACCAGGAGAACTACTGCGATTGTGCCCTGGTTCATCCGGACGAGCACCTCAGTAGAGAAAGCCGAAAACTGACTGTCATGATATAGCGTGAGACTGGTCAACCACTCGATGACCTATTGGAATCTTCGGGATTCCTCCACATTAACGAAGGGCCATTTCCCGGCCAGGCATGTACGCACCCCGATTCCGGATGAGTGCGGAGCCACCAGGGGCTATATAGTAGCCCCACTGTCAAACTCCTCTGGCTAAGTGAAAGTGTTAAAGCATTATAGTCTGGTTTCCTAGTTTGCTGCGCTCTCACCTCCTTAATAGGACCAAGACGTTGGATTAAGTGTGAATACGCGTCTTCTGCGAACACCCCCGCATTATATGCGTGGGGGCTGAAGCCGACGACTGCAATCTTTCAGGTTATATACATGTATACATAAACGGCCGCACAGGAGGCATCACAATACTTTCGGGCAAAAGTATAAATACAGCCTTGATAGATTCAATAAAATGTTGTTTTTACAATGGTAATACATGTCACTCAAACATAACATTCTTCGAGCACTGGGCCTCTATCGAACGAGCGCACTCAAGAACTTCTTCAAAATAGTGCTCAGCAGCCACTCGGCCTATGGCTGAACCCTGTGCCGCGACAGTGGTGGCATCCATCTCCGCCCAGTATGTTTTGACACGGGAAAGGGCCATCCGCGAGCCTTCTATGCACGCCGACCTCCTCATCGCATTAATGCGTGGCACCGCACCAAGGAACTGCTGCACCAAGCTAAAATAGTTGTTCGGCTTTGGCCTTTCTGGCCACATATGATCCACGACAGACCTCATGGCGAGTCCGGACAATCTATTGAGTTCGGCCCATTCAGCAAGCTGATCAGTCAATGGAAGCGGACGCTTTGGAACGATAAATTGCGACCAGAATAGCTTGTCCACTTTACGATCTGTTTGATCTCGGAAGTATTCGGCCGCATCGACAGCGCTCGCCGCCAAGTCCAGATATGCGTCGGCCGAACTCCACAACCGATCCAGAGGGGCATACCGCGGATCTCCGAACTTCCTCCGCAGCATAAAGGGCTTCCCAGCCACAATATCCCCGGCTTCACGCAGTTCCTCCTTCTTTGCTCTCATTGCAGAGCTGGTGTCTTTGGTTGCCATTGTGGCCTTTTCGAGGTTCGTAGCCTTCGCCCGATTTTCTTCTTCAAGTAACTGGCAGCGGTCGGCAGTGTATTTTAACTTCATAGCCATCTTGGCCATTTTCTCTTTGCTCTCGCTATGCGTGGCCTTCTCGGCTCTCAACTCTCCAGCCGCCTTCAAAGCGGCCGCATTACTACTCCTTGCTTGCTCTTTGGCTCAGGCAAGCTCCGCCCGCAGGGCCTCCACGGTGGCAGCTCCATCTGCAGTCACAACGTTTTAAAGATACTGGCATCACACTGCTCTTGCTATGTGACATTCACTATAAACATCACCTACCCCTATGCCTCGTCAAGTCGATTGTTAACAGGCTCGATGTCAACATCCGCCGCATCCAGTCGCCGCTTTAGTTCGGCAACCCCATCAGCTCGGCTAGCCACCGGAGCTTTAGACACCTGCACATAAATGCGGTCTGGTTATTACCTGGGACTATGATCCTCTGTTCACCGCCGTTCTCGACGACAAGCAGAGTCTTAGGGGCTACTATCTACACAAGGCACACCTAAAAATGTGCGGTACTATCACAAATGTAAATCATTTTACGTACCTCAAAGCCCATCAGTAGATTCATAAAGGCTTCATGCAACCCGCTTTCGGCGGACGAAATCCTTTCTATCACTGTACCCATCAATGTACGGTGCTCTTCTGAGATAGTGGCTCGCTCTAGCAGATCCCTCAGTGTGTCCGACCGCATACCAGACGGTGCCGGATTCTTTTGGTTGCGCTCTTCAAGAGCCGGATACTGGGGACTTCGGGCGACCATAGGATTATCTTCTGGCCTCACCGGATCCGGAGTGACCCTCCGCGACGACACTTCAAGGTCGCCCGCTTCTTGAGCCGGGGAATCCGGGGGAGGCGTTTCGCTCTCCATCATCTCCGGAAGAAGATCCCCCAAAGACGAGCTCTGCTGAGAAGGGCTAAGATCCGAACTGCAAGATAAATGCTTCGGTCATTTTCCTCAAAGGTAAGGTAGTATATCTTCACTACTAAGTACTTTTTGATTACTTACAGCTCGTTAGAGGGCTGATCCCCGCGCGGACTTTGTGCAGCAAGAGCACCCTCCAAGGCAGGACCCTCTAGTGAAGTTTTCTTCTCCCGTTTGGAAACTTCGGTTTCCGGATCTTCAGAGGTAGTCTTCTTCCTCCCCCGGGGTGAGGGAACATCAGATTCTTCCCCTTGGTTATCCTCCCTCACGGAGGCGCTCATTCCCTCGGTTGGAATAGGTAGTGGTGGAGGCCCGCTTTCGCCCTCTTCATTCCCCCCTTCATCTTCCTTTGAGGGCACCGGGCAGGGTGCTGGCTCGAGCATCTTTTCCAGCACCGGATTGTCCAAGCCTTCAGGAAGGGGGGCCGAACACCCGATCATCTTTGCCTTTGCTATCCAGTCCTGGTTAAAGAGCGACTCTTCAGAATGATGTCATGATAAATAAAAAGACAGTGTGTTCGGCCATGGGATTACTTACTTGGGCCGCGGTGCGGTTGCTGCTTAGGCCCACGTCCTCGGTAGTGTCCGGACACTCTGCTTGGGGTCCGAAGAACGATTTGTACAACTCCTCGTGCGTCAGGCCGAGGAAGTTCTGGATAGTGCACGGTCCTTCCGGGTTGAATTCCCACATACGGAGGGGCCGGCGTTTGCAAGGCTGGACTCGACGAACCAGCATGACTTGCACTACCATAACCAAACTAAAATCTCCCTTGAAGAGATCTCGGATGCGGCTCTGCAGTATGGGCACATCCTTGGCTAGACCGCAGCTCAGCCCCCTGCTGATCCATGACATCAGTTGTGGTGGAGGGCCCGAGCGAAAGGCGGAGGAAGCTACCCACTTGGCACTTTTGGGAGTAGTGACGTAGAACCACTCCCGTTGCCATAATCTGGACACCTCTAGAAAGGAACCCTTTGGCCATGGAGCTCCAGCGATCTTGCTTATTAATGCACCTCCGCACGCTGCATGCTTCCCCTCGACCGTCTTGGGCGTCACATCGAAGGTCTTGAGCCACAGGCCAAAGTGAGGGGTAATGCGGAGGAAGGCCTCACATACGACAATAAATGCCGAGATGTGGAGAAAGGAATCCGGGGCTAGATCGTGGAAATCTAGCCCATAATAGAACATCAAACCCCTAACGAAGGGATCCAGAGTGAGGCCTAGTCCTCGGAGGAAGTGGGAGATGAACACGACGTCTTCATTGGGTTCAGGAGTAGGGACGACCTTCCCTCGGGCAGGCAGCCGATGCGAAACTTCGGCGGTCAGGTATCTTGCCTCCCTCAACTTCTTGATATTCTCTTCCGTGATGGAGGAGGGCATCCACCGGCCCTGGAGGCTGGATCCGGACACGATTGAAGGTCCGAAGCACCTGACCTGGGCTTTGGGTGTTAGAACTCAAGGCGGGGGAAGGATTCGATTGAGCACTGGAGGAAAAAAGTAAAAGCCTTGACCCTTTATAAAGAGGGTGAATATCAAGCGTCCTCCTCGTGGCCGTTTGGGACTTGCCTAAGATCTAGGAGTCCTAGGCGCGGTTGGGTTACCCACGTTCGTATTCATGAGAATGTCGTACTAAGGGGAACACGATCTCTGCTTTGACAAGACGTGTCAAAAAACCACCTCGCGTTATGTGTGGGGTGGGTTAAGGAAAAACGGTTCGAATAATTACCGGGCCATGGCGTGATGTCATGCTGCCGAAACGTGTCAGTAGTTTAGATTTGTGGAAATATTATTCTCTCTACAGTCGTATGTGGAACTTATTTTCTAGGGTCGGACACTATCCTCGTATTCAAACTCTTCTGTGGTGTATTCGGAGGAGGAACCCGCCTTGCAATGCCGAAGACAACACTGCGCGCCGGACTCATCGTCATTGAAGCCTGGTTCAGGGGCTACTGAGGGAGTCCTGGATTAGGGGGTCTCCGGATAGCCAGACTATGTCCTTTGGCCGGACTGTTGGACTATGAAGATACAAGATTGAAGACTTCGTCCCGTGTCCGGATAGGACTCTACTTGGCGTGGAAGGCAAGCTAGGCAATACAGATATGTATATCTCCTCCTTTGTAACCGACCTAGCCCCCCGGTGTCTATATAAACTGGAGGGTTTTAGTCCATAGAACAACATACAATCATACCAGAGGCTAGCTTCTAGGGTTTAGCCTCTCCGATCTCGTGGTAGATCAACTCTTGTAATACTCATATCATCAAGAATAAATCAAGCAGGACGTAGGGTTTTACCTCCATCAAGAGGGCCCGAACCTCGGTAAAACATCGTGTCCCCTGCCTCCTGTTACCATCCGCCTTAGACGCACAGTTCGAGACCCCCTACCCGAGATCCGTCGGTTTTGACACCGACAGTCTTGTTTAAAAGATTGATTGTTAAGAGTTCGGTGGGTTAATCAGGATTACCTGATGGAGAAGCAGCTGGCATACATGCAGGATAACCCGAAAGGGTTATGTCCTCTTTTGTGAATACACCTATGTTTTAACAAAATAACCTCGTCAAGAGGGTAGTAACACTATGTTCTCTTTGGTGAATACACCTATGTTTGAACAGGAAGCCCACAAGTGACTTATTTGTGAGCTATGCTCGCTGGGTACCTATGTTTGAGTTGTGCTATGCAACAAATCTCTTTGTTCCCTTTAACCTGGGTAGTAAGCCCCCAAGCTTTCTATGTGGCCTATAAGCCGGATCAAAGGGTAATCATAACTTTGTTGTATAAAGCAGAAGCCCCCATGTGACCAAAAACTCATTATTGAGAGAGGAGAAAACGACAGAGGCCCTACTTTAGCAGGGATTCCGGCTTTATTATATCGATCATAATATATACATTGTCAAAATATGTACATTGGAAGAGCCGGTGGCTCAGGTGTAGTATGGTCTAAGTTGAGCAATATTCCAGGGCCGGCGGGTCTCCACCTCCGACGTGTGTGAGTCCTTGTGGTCTCGAACATCGATAAGGTAATATGACTCGTTGTTTAGATTCTTGCTGACCACAAAGGGTCCTTCCCAAGGTGGAGATACCTTGTGCATATCAGTCTGATCCTGGATAAGCCGGAGCACCAGATCGCCTTCTTGGAAAGTTATGGTTTTAACCCAGCGGCTGTGATAACAACGCAGATCTTGCTGGTAAATCGCTGAACGAGCCGATGCTATGTCATGCTCCTCGTCCAATAAATCAAGTTCTTCTTGACGCGCTCTTTCATTGTCAGCTTCAACATAAGCCGCCACGCGAGGCGAGTCATGACGGATGTCACTAGGGTGAATTGCCTCTGCTCCGTAAACCATGAAGAAAGGCGTATATCCCGTAGATCGGTTTGGTGTGGTATTGATGCTCCACAACATGGAAGGTAACTCCTCCACCTAGCAACCCGGCATCCTCTACAGGGGAACCATAAGCCGGGGTTTGATGCCTTTCAAGATCTCTTGGTTTGCTCTCTCAGCTTGACCATTGGATTGAGGGTGAGCCACTGACGATACATCGAGGCGGATATGCTCACATTGACAAAATTCTTTCGTAGCACCCTTAGAGAGATTAGTGCCATTGTCTGTTATAATGCTGTGTGGAAAGCCAAAACGGAAAATCACCTTTTTCATGAATTGAATCGCCGTTGCCGCATCACACTTACGAACTGGTTCTGCCTCTACCCATTTAGTGAATTTATCAACCGCCACCAAAAGGTGGGTCTTCTTGTCCTTGGGTCTTTTGAAAGGTTCAACCATATCAAGCCCCCGACCAAGTAACTGGAATCATCCTCAATTCTTGAGACGACACATGGGCTTGTCGTGAAAATTTCTGACATCCATCACACCTACTAACGAGGTCCTCTGCATCAGCATGAGTTGTTAACCAATAGAACCCATGACGGAAAGCTTTGGCCATGAGGGATTTTGAACCGGCATGATGACCACAATCTCCTTCATGAATCTCTCGTAAGATCTCACAGCCCTCTTCTGGAGAAACACAATGTTGAAACGCCCCTGTGACACTGCGATGATGTAACTCTCCATTAACAATTGTCATTGACTTAGATCGTCGGGTTATCTGCCTAGCTAAGGTTTCATCCTCAGGCAACTCGCCCCGGGTCATATAAGCCAAGTAAGGTACTGTCCAATACGGAATTACATGAAGAGCCTCCACAAACTGAGCTTCCGGGTCAGGAATAGCCAAATCCTCCTCTATAGGCAACTTGACGGATGGGTTATGCAAAACGTCAAGAAAAACATTAGGCGGCACCGCTTTACGTTGAACCCAACCAGCTTAAGGCGTCCGCCGCTTCATTTTTCCTCCAATCCACGTGCTCAACTTGATAACCTTGGAAGTGACCAGCAATAATGTCCACCTCTCACCAATAAGACGCCATGAGTGGATCCTTAGAATCCCAAGTACCCGAGACTTGCTGAGCCACCAAGTCTGAGTCGCCAAAGCACCTAACCCGGCTTAAATTCATCTCCTTAGCCATCCGAAGACCGTGGAGTAAAGCCTCATACTCAGCTGCATTGTTAGTACAAGGAAACATCAAACGGAAAACATAACAAAATTTATCACCTTGAGGGGAAGCAAGCATAACTCTAGCCCCTGAGCCCTCCAATTGCCTGGACCCATTAAAGTGAATAGTCCAGTATGTGTTATCTGGCTTTTCCTCGGGCATCTGCAGCTCTGTCCAATCATTGATGAAATCCACCAGCGCCTCAGACATGATGGCCGTGCGAGGCACATATTTCAACCCGTGAGGTCCAAGCTCAATAGCCCATTTAGCAACCCGGCCAGTTGCCTCCCTATTTTGAATGATATCTCCCAAAGGAGCAGAGCTAACCACAGTGATAGGATGACCCAGAAAATAGTGTTTAAGCTTCCGGTTGGCCAAGAACACCCCATACACAAGCTTCTTCTAGTGCGGATATCTCTGCTTGGACTCAGTAAGCACCTCACTGATAAATAAACCGGCCTATGAACCAGATACTCCTTGACTGCTTCCTTCCTTTCCACCACAATAGCCACACTCACAGCCCGACTATTAGCAGCCACATATAACAACAAAGGCTCTTTATCAATAGGGGCGGCAAGCATGGGCGGCTCAGCTAGCTGTCTCTTCAAATCCTCAAATGCTTCGTTAGTAGCCTCACTCCACACAAAGTTATTTGTCTTTTTCATCATCTGATATAGAGGGATAGCTTTCTCTCCCAACCGGCTTATAAACCGGCTTAACGCCGCAATACGGCCCGCCAGACGTTGCACATCATTAACACACTCCGGCTTAGCCAGAGAAGTAATATCCTTGATTTTCTCTGGATTAGCTTCAATGCCCCTGTTAGAAACCAGAAAACCCAAGAGCTTGCCTGCCGACACACCAAAAACACACTTGGCCGGGTTAAGAATCATCTTATAAAACCTGAGATTATCAAAGGTTTCCTACAAATCATCTATCAATGTTTCTTTCTCTCTGGACTTTACCACAATGTCATCCACATAAGCATGAACATTATGCCCAATTTGATTATGAAGGCAATTTTTCACACATCTCTGATAAGTCGCCTGGGCACTCTTGAGCCCAAAAGGCATAGACACATAGCAGAAGGCTCCAAAGGAGTTATGAAAGCTATCTTCTCCTGGTCCTTAACTGCCATCTTAATCTGATGATAACCAGAATAAGCATCCAAAAAACTCAAACGCTCGCAACCCGCCGTAGCATCAATAATCTGATCAATACAAGGGAGAGCAAAAGGATCAGTTGGACAAGCCTTGTTTAAATCTATGTAGTCCACACACATACGCCAAGTGCCGTTCTTCTTCAGTACCAGCAATGTGTTAGCTAACCACTCAGGATGAAAAACTTCAATGGTAACCCCAACTGCCAAGAGCCGGGCTACTTCCTCTCTAATGGCCTTCCGCCTCTCCTCATTAAACCGGCGAAGAAACTGTTAAACCGGCTTAAATTTTGGATCAATATTAAGAGTGTGCTCAGCGAGTTCTCTCGGTACACCCGGCATGTCTGAAGGCTTCCATGCAAAGATGTCCTGGTTCTCACGGATGAACTCAATGAGCGCACTTTCCTATTTCGGATCCAGATTAGCACTGATGCTGAACTGTTTGGATGAGTCGCCAGGAACAAAATCAACCATCTTGGTATCATCTTCTAATTTAAACTTTAAAACGGGATCATGCTCTGTGGTTGGCTTTTTCAAAGACGTCATATCTGCCGGGTCAACATTGTCCTTGTAAAATTTTAACTCCTTCGTTGCACAAACTGACTCAGCATAAGCCGCATCCCCTTCTTCACACTCCAGGGCTATCTTACGGCTCCCATGCACTGTAATGGTTCCTTTGTGACCCGGCATCTTAAGTTGCAGATACACATAACATGGCCGCGCCATGAACTTTGCATAAGCCAGCCGTCCAAACAGGGCGTGATATGGGTTGTGGATCTTGACCACTTCAAAGGTCAACGTCTCTGATCTAGAGTCATGATCATCTCCAAAAACAACCTCCAGAGCTATCTTGCCAACTGGATATGCCGACTTACCAGGCACCACGCCATGGAAAACAATGTTTGATGGTTTAAGATTTTTATCAGTCAATCCCATGCGACAGAATGTTTCATAATAAAGGATATTGATGCTGCTCCCTCCTTCCATGAGTACTTTGGTAAACTTATACCCTCCGACCTGAGGTGCGACCACCAAAGCCAAATGACCCGGATTATCAACCTGGGGCAGGTGATCTTCCCTACTCCACACGATGGGCTACTCAGACCAACGCAGATAACGAGGAACCACCGGCTCAACAGCATTGACTGACCTCCTATGATGCTTCTGATCTCGTTTACACAAGCTAGTGGTAAAAACATGATACTGCCCACTGTTCAACTGCTTTGGGTTGCTCTGGTAACCAGTCTGTTGCTGTTGTTGGCCCTCCTGATTACTCTGCTGGTTGTAACCACCTTGGTTGTTGTGATTACCTTGATTTCCTTGGAATCCAATATTAGAGCCACCACCACCATAACCCGGACCATGAGAGTCGGGTCCAGAACCGCCACCTGGCCCATGGCTGTCATGAAAAAGATTTGAATTCTTGTACTCCTTCATAATGTGACAATCCTTCCATAGGTGCCTGGATGGTCTTTCTTTCGTACCATGCTTTGGGCAAGGCTGATTTAGCGTATGTTCAAGATTGATACCAGATACTCCGGCCCGTGGGGGCGGCTTACCCTTACGACGCTGACTATTATTCTGTGCATTGGTGTTAGCCACGAAGTCAAAACTATTATTAGCCTTGTGCTTACCGTTGCCTCCCTGGTTATACTGCTGCCCCTTAGCATTGCTGTTCTTTCTTCCCTTCCCCGGCTTTTCATCATCAGACTCGAGGTCCTTGGTATTATCAGAATCAGCATACTTAACGAGAGCCGCCATGAACATCCCCATGTCATTGCAATGACGTTTGAGCCACCCTAGCTTCTGCTTTAAGGGCATGAAACGACAATTGTTCTCCAACGTCAACACTGCTGAGTCGGCAATGATGCGATACGATGAGTGCAAGATTGTTGAGACCCGACGCACCCAATGGGTCGTTGACTCACCTTCTTCTTGAACACAGGAGGCCAGATCCACAATTGACATGGGTTGTTTGCATGTGTCTTTGAAGTTCTGGATGAACCAAGCCTTTAACTCGGCCCATGACCCGATGGAGTTGGCAGGGAGCCCCTTCAACCAAGTGCAGGCCGTCCCTTCTAACATCAGGGGGGATATTTAGCACATGCAGCCTCGGTGACATCCAGTAACTCCATAGCCATTTCATAACTCTCAATCCACGCCTCAGGACTTAAATCGACTGTATAGTTAGGCACTTTGCGAGGACCTTTGAAATCCTTGGACATGCGCTCATTACGTAGATCCGGTACTAAGCATGGCACACCCAAGTTTCTAAAGGTTACACCCGGCACCATAGAGGTGGTTGGACGAACCAGAGTTGGTTGACGAGCCGCATACCGAGCCGCCAGCTCGGCCTCTCGACGCGCTCTACCTTGATTGTAGCGACCTGACCTCACACGATCAAGTCTCTATGCTTAAGTGTCATCCCTGGATCGGTATGCTGACACACACAGTACTCGAGGATTTATAACAGAGGTAAATCACATGTATAAAGTAACATAAATACTATTACCTCAATCCAAATAGTGGACGTAACAAAGGTTGTGGATTCCCATCAACACCAACGGCAAAGTTGAGTGTAGAAATCATAACCCTAACGTATCACTTACTCGTCGTAAGATAATCCCGCAACATGAGACGTTGCAGCCATATAGGTCAATACATTCAATGTACTGGCAAATTCACACCATAGGGTAATGATGAATAATAGCTATCACTAAATGCATATTTGGCTGGTGGAAAGCTCTAAGTTTATTTTTGCATAAAGCCAATTTTTCCCTACATCAAAGGAATAGATTTTAGTTAACTACAAAGTTTGTTGAAAACATTAAGAAGGATCGTCCAACTCAATCCCAATTAGAATAATCATTAACCCAACCAGTTAATTAAATAAAGTGATGATATCAACATGATAATTCAAGAATCAGATACTCAAGATGTCCATAACCGGGGACGCGGCTAATCATGATTAGTTTGTACACTCTGTAGAGGTTTACGCACTTTTCCCCACAAGACTCGATCTCCTCCGTTGGATTTCTCGCACTACATGGTGTTTGAGAAACGGATGACCGAGACATAGTTTTTTCAGAAGCATTAACTCTAACCCGGGGTAGATCCAACTTACATGCCCTACATCTGCTAGCCTACCATTGGAAGAGGTCATGCAACTTACTCCACTATGCTAGGCCCATAATAGCTTGTGGCTGCACACAGAAGTTTCCAGCATGAATAATCTTATGATCCCTTTGAGCCTGGGTGGCATTCCATAGGGTGATCACACGGGTACTCGGGGATCCCCTTGGGCAAACACTGGGTTCTCCAGGTGCCCGGGCAAACCACTGGGTGCTCCAGGGTGCCCCAACCAATCCACCCAGATGTGTATTAAAGTATCCACCTTAAGTTAAACCTTAATTAACAATCTCACATCTGTCATGGATACACTCAAACCCAAACAACATCTACGAGCATAGCATGGCAATATAATCATAACGTAGTAACTCCCAGGGGTTTGATATAAAGGACAATAGGTTCTACCTCATCAACTACTTCCCAAAACCCACATGTTATCACATCCTACTCATGCAATGTTTGAGGATGGGACTAATGCATAAAAACTGGGTATGAAAAATATGATCAAATTGTGAACTTGCCTTGTACGGTTGATGTAGATAATTTGCACTCATAACTCCTGATAGTTCTACTCGTCACACTCCATTCAATCTATCGTAAGCAAGCAATAGTAACTACACATAAGCAATCATGCAAAAGAATCAAAGAAAAGATCTCGGAAAACTTCAAAAATAAGCAATTAACTCTTGCAACGTAAAACAAGTTCTAAAAGTACCGAAATTAAGTGAATTTGTCCTTATCAGAAAGTTTAGGTCAAGAGCTTTAATTTGCAAAAAGAATCAACTCAAACGGAGTTATAAAACTCAAGTTATGAACAAAAGAAGTTTGAATTCAAATCTGTTTGAAATCAAATTTTAAAATTTCAAAAACATGTTTAAGTTGATTATCTGGATAGAGGAGATCATAACGAAGAAGTGGGTGTTGGTTTCGTCGGATTTGGATAAACAATTGAAAAGTTGTGCTAGTTTGAAAAACAGGGGCCAATTTGTAAAATAAACTAATCGCAAACGGGTCCCTGTCAGAAATAAAGAGAAAAAGAAAATTCTACCGAACAAACATTTGCTAGTGAATCTAAACCGATGAGTTTTGTTCGCTCTAGAGCCTAAACTAACGAATGTTCACTAAATAAACAAAAATGTTTCGAAAAAAACAATGCGATCCAATCCTATCCGTTGATCCTAGATCTAACGGACAAGGGAGGAGACGTGCTTACCGCGTCGGTGGGCGTCGACGTCGCTGGAGAAGATGGCGGCGGCGGCTCGGACGTCGAGGGCGGCGGCTGCTCTGGGGTCGGTGGCGACGGCAGAGTAGATGGGGAGGTGCGGCGCGAGGTTCCGAAGCCGATGGTGGTGGCGGCGTCGGGCGTAGGCGGTGGTGGAGCGCGGGGCAACGGCGGTGGATCTCGTCGGAGCTCGGACTCCGGCCGAAGGACGGTGACGATCCCGACAGTTGGGTCCCACCTGTCGGTGCCTGAGCATGGCGGCGTGCGCATGAAGGAGAGAGCGGGCGGCCGAGGCGGAGGCGATTCGGGCGCAGGCCGCTGCTGGGCTGGGCCGGCTGGCCTGGCGCGGAGAGAGAGAGAGAGAAAGCAGTGCCGGGCTTCGGCTTGGCACTGTTCGAAGAGAGTTTCTTTTTAAAATAAGCAGACAATAAATAAAAAGAAAATCACATAAAATATAAATATAGTACAGGCATATTATATATCAAAATTTTCAGAAAATTATTTTCTACAACATGAACATTTTTATAGCATCAAATAAAATCCACAAAAATTCAAATAAATCAAAGAGTGCTACTGGTGCAATAAATCCCAATAAAAATCATTTTAAAAATACCAAAATGATATCAAATTTATTTCTCTCCAATTTTTTTGATGTAGGGAATCATTTTACCCTATTTTCCATATATTTTATTTTTGGAGAAAAATAATTTGAATAAAAACCAAAATAACTCTAAATTGAAAATGATTCCAAAGGGGCGTTAAATTTGGTTTCTTTGAAACTTCCAACTCATATTTCGTATAATTTGAAGAAGTCATTTTATCTTCTCTCATGAAAATCATTGAGTTGCACAAAGTTTCTGAGTTGGAAAAATATTTCCAAATGAAATTCAAATATTTTCAAAAACCCTTTTCATTTATTTAAATGGAATAAGTCATGTCATCTTCTCTCTAGGGTTTTGTATCTGAAAAGAATTTGAATTCATGGAGATCATAAATGCAAAATGAAAGTTTGGGAAAGTCCTTTTATTCCCTCTCATTTAACTTTCAAAAAGTTCCGAATTTCACTCAATTTCACACAATCAATAAAACAGTCAATCATAACTATCTATTTAATATAACATTCCAAAATTTATAATTTTGGGATGTTACAAACCTACCTCCCTTAAAATGAATCTCGTCCTCGAGATTTGGAGATGCTAGCAAGAAATAGGTTAAGGTTTGGGGATATCCTCAAAATACATCGATCATCACAGGGGGTCTGGGGTGCTACCACCCTTAAAATCATGGTTACGGTTCCATCAAAACTCAGGTCATTCATCCTTATTGTTGGCAGTGTCAATCTTCTCAGGTTCTTGGGAAAATCCTTCTCTGGCTCTTCTTAGCTGACGGGTCTGGCGCCAGTACTAAAAGTAACTATCGATGTCTCATGGTGGTCAACAATTTATGGTTTGTCGTGCAGGAAATGGGTCTGGGTTGAACCTCACTGTCTGACCTACGGTTGACAACAGCTGCCTTGTACAAGGGAAAATTGTTATACCATTCTAAGGTTCAAACAAGGTTTTGATCGTCATCTCTCTACTATGGGCAAGTCACTCAGATTTACCATCCCATACAACAAGGCGAATAATAAGAGTAAGTTAGTATGGTGATCAATCCATCCCGCACCCAAATCATTACCTTGTATACTGTTTAGCGAATCTCGTATTCTAACACTCGGTCATCCTCACAAGCATTGCAGAATTTCTCTTGTCCACGAACTGGGTTTGGAAAAAATCCATTGATTCTGCAAGCCAAAGAAACATCTATCGTTCCTTGACAACTCTCAGGTTTTGCGTTACTCCTATAAGATCGTCTGTTGATAAAGTCGTATCTTCTTCCAGGGTTTTTCCTTTAGCAAGAGTGTGCTTTCCTCTTGGCAGGTCCAGGGGCCTGTGGGTTATGGCCCATCTCATCACTTATAAACCTTGAACTCATCCTCGGGGCAACTGATCATTATTCCGACATCCAGCTTCCTAGCATACTTAAAATCCATCCAATTGTATTGTCTCTCTTCCTTCTATTGGTACCAAACTAAGACGTGATTACTCAGACTCATCACGGCGTTACAATTGCTCCATATTACCAACATTATACCTCCTTTATATTCCATTAGTACTTCATCCCTTCATACTCTTGGGATATCCCACATATCGAGATAAAACTCGTAGTTATTTTGTCCAAGGTCCACTCCGTTGAATATCATAATCCTTTCCAGAGGTCAAGGGTCCTCACAGGGTACTACCACCCTTAAAATGCTCCAATTCTTCCATAGACCATATTTCTCATATCCTCGAAAATGGTCAAAAATCTTTTCTTCATAGAGTAACAACTCATAAAATCCAAATCAGTACCAACGATGCTAACTATTGATTCTCAAATTACTACAATCTTCTGCATTTCCATTACATGCCTCAACTCAATGCCTCAATATAAAAGAAATGTTCCCATTGGTACTACTATATTTCTCACAGTCTCAACTATTTATCACAGGTCTCCTTCTCCTTGGTACAATCTCTGTCAAAGTGCCCTGCTTCATTACAACGAAAACATATTACTTCTGACAAGTCTTGAGGTTTCCTTTTTGGGCAACTGTTGAAGTAGTGCCCTGACTCCTTGCACCTGAAATGGGTGATATGAGTCAGGTCCTTCCTGGAATACAATCTATTTCTCTTCCTGGAGTTTTCTGTTCCAATCAGGGCTTCTATTTCCTGTGGGTCATACTCTACTTCCTCTATCGGGAATTCTACCAGATCCCTATTCAGACAATTTTGGGAGATGTGTCCTTCTTCTGCACATGAATAGCATGACTTGGTGCAGGCTTTAATTTTGTTTCCTTTAGGTGTGTCCTCGACATCTTCCTTCATCATAGGTTCTTCCAAAATTTCCATGGGGGCTCCTTTCATTACTTATTTCTTCTGCTGGATGTTTCTTTGAACCATGGGGTAAATGTGACACTAAGCAGGGTAGTGGGTAGTCCCTTCGCACAAGAAACAAGTAATCTGCCTAGTTGGGCATTCTTCAGTTGGGTGACTTCCTTCACAATTAGGGCATTCATCTTTTTGTTCTTTATTGTTGTGCCCTATTTCTCCACAGAGCTTGCATGCACAAGGTTTCTTCATATCATTTCCATAAGGCTTCAACTTCTGGGACACAAGCCGAGACTTTAGTAGAGTCAACTTAAATTCTTTCCAAGTGTTACTCCTTGACATCCATTGATGGTTTGGTACATCCTCCACCAAGTAGCAGCACCTCTTTCAAAGCACTGAAGAGCATGCTGGGTCATATCCTTCCCGACTATAGGGTTATTCTCCATATGATCCTCCATGTGCTGAATCCATTGGCCCGTCTTCAATTGACTTATCGGTCCAGGAAACATGAGTTCATCTCCATTCATCCTCTATTGGGTCCATGGGGTTGGGGTGAGATAAGAGATATAGAGAGGGATACACACAATACGAACAATAGTTTTGAAAAGATAGATTTTAATTGTGGCTGTTGGAAAAACGCCAAACAAATGACAGCTCACAATCGTCGCATCTAATATAGGTATATAACAGGGGTTTGGTCTTCTAATGGTAAATGTCGCCAAACTCTTCAAGTCTTGTTCATGTCTCCGATGGCTTCTTTCGATTGTGCTTGTCCTTCTCAAGTTCTTTTGCCAGATCATCTCTGTTGACGCGAAGTCTCTCGTGACGTCCCTTAATATTCTGGAGTTGCATTCAAACTTCTAGGTTTTCAACATCCTTGGCATGAACCCTGGCCCTACTGTCCTTTAGTTCTTGATGAATCTCCAGTATCTCGAGGTTTTGTTCCTCCAGTTTGGCTATTTCATCTTCTAGGCCCTAAGTTCTGCATGAAATGCTTTCTCGTCAAATACGGCTTCCTACAGGTCCATCTTAAAACTCCTGATGTAATTCTACAGATCCTGGTGATACACCAGCTAAAGTTAAAACTTCATCTCTTGCGGATAGGTGCTACATCAACCTTCTACCATCCAATCCTTCCGAAGAAATGCATGCTTAACTCAGCACGGTCACAATAGCATAAGCAGGCGATAACATCATGGATATCCATGTTTTTGCTCATGTCATTTACATGAGCTATCATTCCATAGTTGATATCTCCTTCCTTAGGGTTTTCTTGACAAAACTTTGAGTTCTAATGCTCCATGTTCCAGTCTTTCTTCGATCCACCTTGATCTCGGGTGTTGACAGCTTTCAATAGTGTGAAAAATTCCATAAGGGTAGCCATCCTAGGTCATACCAACCTGGGAATTCTTTAGAGCCTTCAAATTCTCCTAGTCTTCAGAGTCTTAAACCGTTGAAGTTTCCATTACTATAATGCACGGTAAATTCCTCTTCATTCCGAAGTGGTCTTAGTTGTCTGATATCTTGTACTTCTTGGAGTGGACTCATCAGTCGAATCTTCGAGTGGTCAAAAGGGAAAAGGGGTATGGTCTCACTAAAAGGGAATATTTGAATAAGCTCAGAGGAGAAGAGAGGTAAAAGATCTTTTTGAAAAGAAAGTTGTAGAGAAAAAAAATCTTTTCTACAGGCTTGCCAGTTTCTAGGGGTCACGTCCTACAGTCAACATGTGCTCTGATACCATCTTGTAGCGACCCGAACTTAGACGGTCAAGTCTCTGTGCTTAAGTGCCATCCCTGGATTGGTATGCTGAAACACATAGTACTCGAGGATTTATAACAGAGGTAAATCACATGTATAAAGTAACGTAAATACTATTACCTCAATCCAAATAGCGGAAGTAACAAAGGTTGTGGATTTCCATCAACACCAACAGCAAAGTTGAGTGTAGAAATTGTAACCCTAATGTATCACTTACTCGTCGTAAGATAATCCTGCAACATGAGACATTGCAGCCATATAGGTCAGTACATTGAATGTACTGGCAAATTCACACCATAGGGTAATGATGAATAATAGCTATCACTACATGCATATTTGGCTAGTGGAAAGCTCTAAGTTTACTTTTGCATAAAGCCAATTTTTCCCTACATCAAAGGAATATAATTTATTTAACTACAAAGTTTGTTGAAAACATTGAGAAGGATCCTGCAACTCAATCCCAATTAGAATAATTATTAACCCAGCCAGTTAATTAAATAAAGTGATGAGATCAACATGATAATTCAAGAACCAGATACTCAAGATGTCCATAACCGGGGACACGGCTAATCATGATTAGTTTGTACACTCTGCAGAGGTTTGCACACTTTTCCCCATAAGACTCGATCTCCTCCGTTGGATTTCTCGCACTACATGGTGTTTGAGAAACGAATGACCGAGACATAGTTTTTTCAGAAGCATTAACTCTAACCTCGGGTAGACAGTTGATACGTCTCCAACCTATCTATAATTTTTGATTGTTCCATGCTATTATATTATCTGTTTTGGATGATAATGGGCTTTATTTTACACTTTTATATTATTTTTGGGACTAACCTATTAACCGGAGGCCCAGCCCAAATTGCTGTTTTTTTTGCCTATTTTAGTGTTTCGTAGAAAAGGAATATCAAACGGAGTCCAAACGGAATGAAACCTTCGGGAACGTGATTTTTGGAACAAACGTGATCCAGAGGACTTGGAGTGGACGTCAAGAAACGAACGAGGCGGCCATGAGGCAGGGGCGCGCCTACCCCCCATGGGCGTGCCCTCCCCCCTTGTGGGCCCCTCGTGGCTCAACCGACCTACTTCTTCCTCCTATATATGTTCACATACCCCGAAAACATCCAGGAGCACCACGAAACCCTATTTCCACCGCCGCAACCTTCTGTACCCAAGAGATCCCATCTTGGGGCCTTTTTCGGAGCTCCGCCGGAGGGGGCATTGATCACAGAGGGCCTCTACATCAACTCCATGGCCCCTCCGATGATGTGTGAGTAGTTTACTTCAGACCTTCAGGTCCATAGCTAGTAGCTATATGGCTTCTTCTCTCTCTTTGGATCTCAATACAAAGTTCTCCTTGGTTCTCTTGGAGATCTATTCGATGTAATCTTCTTTTGTGGTGTGTTTGTCAAGATCCGATGAATTGTGGGTTTATGATCAAGTCTATCTATGAACAATATTTGATTCTTCTCTGAAATGTTTTATGTATGATTCGTTATCTTTGCAAGTCTCTTCGAATTATCTATGAACTAGATTTTCTTGCAATGGGAGAAGTGCTTAGCTTTGGGTTCAATCTTACGGTGCTCGATCCCATTGACAGAAAGGGAAACGACACGTATTGTATTGTTATCATCGAGGATAAAAAGATGGTGTTTATATCATATTGCTTGAGTTTATCCCTCTACATCATGTCACCTTACCTAATGCGTTACTCTGTTCTTATGAACTTAATACTCTAGATGCATGTTGGATAGCGGTCGATGTGTGGAGTAATAGTAGTAGATGCAGGCAGGAGTCGGTTTACTTGTCACGGACGTGATGTCTATATACATGATCATGCCTAGATATTCTCATAATTATTCGCTTTTCTATCAATTGCTCGACAGTAATTTGTTCACCCACCGTAATACTTATGCTATCTTGAGAGAAGCCACTAGTGAAACCTATGGCCCCCGGGTCTATCTTTTATCATATAAGTTTCCAATCTATTTTATCTTGCAATCTTTATATTTCAATCTTTATCATAAAAATACCAAAAGTATTATCTTATCATCTCTATCAGATCTCACTCTCGTAAGTGACCGCAAAGGGATTGACAACCCCTTTATCGCGTTGGTTGTGAGGTTCTTATTTGTTTGTGTAGGTACGAGGGACTTGCGTGTGGCCTCCTACTGAATTGATACCTTGGTTCTCGAAAACTGAGGGAAATACTTATGCTACTTTGCTGCATCACCATTTCCTCTTCAAGGGAAAACCAACGCAGTGCTCAAGAGGTAGCAAGAAGGATTTCTGGCGCCGTTGCCGGGGAGTCTACGCACAAGTCAAGACATACCAAGTACCCATCACAAACTCTTATCCCTCGCATTACATTATTTGCCATTTGCCTCTCGTTTTCCTCTCCCCCACTTCACCCTTGCCATTTTATTCGCCTTCTTTTTTCGTTCGCCTTCTTCCCGTGTGTATCTTTCTTTGTGTTTCCATGTGCCTTCTATTTGCTTGCTTCTTTGCTTACTAAAAATCTATTGTTGTGGATCCACTTCCGTGATGATACGTGTTTGTCACAGTAGGTCGCTTTTTTGTCATGCATGTACATCCATGACAAATTTATGACAGAATCAAGATAGTCATACCTGTGCTGTCGTAGAAGTGTTCCATGACATTACCAAAATTATCATCACGGAAGTGTCCACTTCCATGACAATAAATCGCGCGTCACAGAAGTGCTTTCGTCAAGGGTGACCGACACGTGGCATCCACCGTAACGGAACGCCGTTAAGCTATCGGGTCGGGTTTTGGATCCGATAACCCGTTAACAGCCCCGACCAATGGGGATTTTCCACGTGTAAAATCATCATTGGCTAGAGGAAACACGTGTCGGCTCATCGTTGGGACAGATGTCATCCACTCACTGGACAGAAGGCGCCTATGATACGTCGACACGTGGCACGGCCCAACAGTGGCCCATTCCTGTGAAAAGGCCGGCCCATTTGACTTGGTCAAAAGCTGGCGGGCCGGCCCATGGAAAGCCTGTTAACGGCCTGTTCGCATATAGCCCATTTACAGCCCGCTAACCCAAGGCCCGTTACGCCCTATCCGAATTAGGCCCAGTAGCGTCATCTGGGCCGTCCAATATGATTCCAGCCCGTTTTCACTTCTGGCCCATGTATAGCCCATGACGTCTTTCGGCCCATATGAGGCCCTTTGTAACTCTTGGCCCATTAGCGGCCCGTGCTGAAACTGGCCCGTAATGAACAGTGTATTACTTTACACCCATTAACGGCCCGTGGTGAAACTGGCCCGTAATGAACAGTGTATCACTTTATACCCATTAACGGCCCGTTATTCCGTTGGGCCGTTTCCAGCCCAAGTTAACTTTCGGCCTTCTGAGGGCCCATTTATTCTTGGGCTCATTTGCAGCATTCGGTTACTTACGGCCCGTTACTGTCATTTTCTGTTTGTGGGCCAAATTCAGCCCGTCGTTACAGTCGGCCCGTTTGCGGACCGTTAGTCTGTTGGGCCATTTTCATAGCATCACCAAATACGGCCTATTAACGGCCCGTTATGGTCAGCCCATAAAACGTACGATTTCCATTAAAGGCCCATCTACGGCCCATTAAAGGCCCGTACAAGACCCATAAATGAGCCGGCGGCCATGGATCCTACGAGACGTAAAGGCCCATGGATCCTACGAGACGTAGAAGGCCCATGGATCCTACGAGACGTAGAAGGCCCATGGATCCGACGGCCCGTGAAGGGCCATGGTCGGGCGAATTGGCCCCCGTTTGAACGATATAGCATATTCAAAGAATTATCCTACTCAATACTATCACCTCTAAAAAGCCTACACTATTACAACAAAGAGATCAAGGCATAGAAAGGTAGAATAATCCTACACTATACAATAAAGAAATTACAGCCGATTATACCCACTGGGCATTATGGTTCGGCACAGGTGATAATAAAGCATACACAAACAGCAAATTACATACACTGGGCAAATACAGCTCATACATCATGGACGCGCATCAACTTAACTCCATTTGAACTATAATCTCTTCAGAAAATAGGATTGGCCGGATTCAGATAGCACAAATTTCAGTCTGCAAAATCTCCAATTCCTTCATGGTTACCTCAGTGTCTTGTTTCATTTTTTTGACTCCTGCATCTAATACCTGCATGTCCAGTCTCAACTTGTTGATTATACGTTGACAATCATGTACACGTTGTCTTGCCACCTCTAGTTGATGCTCGAGAACATCAGCACATTCCAATTCCAATCCATAATCATTCGGTAACGGCCATGCCGCACTGCTCGCAGATCTTTGTGTTGATGTCACTTCATCCTGAAATGTTTCTGTAAGTACACATGACTAGGGCAAAAATATAGTTACAACAGTGAAGCGAACAAGACACTATTTTGTACTACATGGCAAAACAGGACTAACAATAATGTTACACGTCACTTTCAAAAAAATGTTACACGTCATGAAGCATAAGCAGGTGATATTTTAAAAATTATAAAAAAGATAGTCTGTGCAGCCTGCATACAGAAATCCCTCTTAGCTCACCAGAGGAGCATGATGTTGGGGCCCAATCGAAAACACAGACAAGTTACAAATTTAGACAGCACGTTGCGTATAAGTAAGCAAGCAGTTGGCCATTCTGTGCCTCAATTAAAGTCTTAGGGAGCATAATGAACAGCAGAGGGTTTCATACAAACATACTACAGCAGGCAAAACTATGCAATCATTAGCGTAGTATAAACTAGATTGTGAGCCTCATGCAATAATAGTTGGTTAATAGACTTCAAAGCTTCAGGCACACTTCGGCAGAGTAATTAAATGGTAAGGCCTTTAATTATGTCAACTAATAGTGATACAAGTACCGAACATCAGGCATGATTATTTGGGCATCTCATTAACTGAGGACAAATAAAGCAATTGAAAAGAGAAAATTAACTATGCCTGAAACAAACAAGGAATTGAACTGTTGAGTTGCATACAGTGACTTACCTTAGCAGGTTGAAGAGGCTCAGCGCAGCTCCTACTTCTCTTGCAAGGCTCCTTCCTAACATCTTGTACTTGGAAATCCTCAATCTTATCTTCATTGCACCCCCTCTGCAAGGTGACACAAACTAGTTACTCGTCTCCTTGGAAGATAAATATGCATACTTTCCAGTCTGTGAACACAAAAGAATGAGATTATAACAAAACAACACCACATAATGAAACATGCCGCATCTCTTGCACTTGCACACAATGAAATGAGCATTTACTATGTCTGCACTATGTAAAAACTAGGCATACCTTCGAACTGGATCTCCAGGTACTCTTGGAGAGCCTACTGTAGTGTACAACCAAACCTTTATGTCACCTATGAGTTAGACAAGGCCCCACTACAGCAGCCCTTAGTGTTTAAATCGTTGACAAGCTCTGTTAGAGTGTTATGTCAAGAACAGCAAGTAATCAAAGCAAACAGTCCTAGTATGGCTGGCTGATGCAAACAAGCAATTGAACAGATGTGTGAGCAAATCTTACATATCAAGAAAAGAAGCAAAGAAGGAGGCTTAAAGACCATCACTTGACTGACCAGATTTAAGGGGCATTTAAACATCATGTGCAACGTATGAACTAACATAAACATTGCATATTCCAGATTCTACAATGGAATGCACATGTATTAGGTTATGCCATGTATGATGATGCCTAAATGTACAGATAGCAGGTAGGAGTGATTCATCATTGCACGCACAATTGAATTGCAGGTTAAGGGCCTGTTCGATTCTGCCTTTTCAGGGCATATTGTCAAAATAAGCCATAAAAGATGTAAAGAAGTCATTTTTGAGTTATGGGCTTGGGCTTAACTAATTTCGCTTTGGAGGGGGGTGTTTCGGGTAGAACCTCACTAAAAATTGAAGGGAAGGGGAATAGTGAAATGACTCTGTTGTCTGCCTATATTACACTCAAAATGCAACTGCTGACGCCCGTGTCACACCTGACCCTCAAGTAAAAAAACACGCAAGCATTCATTGCCCTGCCCGCTTGCATCTCCTCTCCCCTTTCCACTATACGATGAATTGCTATGAGCTACTTCTGCTGCTGCTATATGATGCATTGCTATGAGCTGCTCCTGCTGCTGCTATATGATGAATTGCTATGAGCTGCTGCTGTATGATGAGTTGCTATGAGCTACTGTTGCTGCTATATGATGAATTGCTATGAGCTACTGCTGCTATATATGAGTTGCTACAAGCTGCTCCTGTTGCTGCTATATGATGAGTTGCTACAAGCTGCTCCTGCTGCTACTATATGATGAATTGCTATGAGCTGCTCCTGCTGCTGCTATATGATGAATTGCTATGAGTTGCTCCTGCTGCTGCTATATGATGAATTGCTATGAGCTGCTGCTGGTATATGATGAATTGCAGACTGCTGCTGCTGTATGATGAGTTGCTATGAGCTGCTGCTGTTGCTATATGATGCTTTCAGTTGGTGGTGCTATACGATAATAACCAACCACTTGGACCATCGAATTTCAATAAATAATTGTTCTTCATTTAAATGTGGGTCCTGCGTTCTTCGTTTAAATTAGGCAATGGGATCTCTATGGAAAACATTGACCAAAGTAGATTGTGCCAAGTAGATGGTATCTTTGTATTTGCATTTTGAGCAAATAGTGATGGTCTGTTTTCCTATCATATTAATTACTGCACTGGGTTCAATTTGTGATGTTTGCAAGTCAAATTAATTTCCATATGGGCAGCAAAATGAAAAAAATATAATGCAATCTAGACTTTCCACTGATCATACCAAAGATAAGCTGAAAACGCAATGAAAAGAACTGGTTGGCTTATTACATGGAGCTTATATTCACAGGTGCTTATTTTCTTAGGATAACTCGTAATAACTGTCCCTAAGAAACTTGGCTAATAGAACTGGCATACAAATAACATGTCACGATGATTGCAATGGAGGAGTGACGTACCATGGCACACTGTATAGGCTCACCGCTGCCTCTCCTTTTTTGCGATGTTCCATGAAATTGCCACATACATCTTGTACTTTTTCATTGTGTAACCCTATCTGCAAGTTGACACGGCTAATTTCAGACATCTCTACATGATACTACATTGCATATCCCTTGCGCATATTTAAACCACCAATTAACGATTGTGTGCGTACCATAAACTAGCCATGACTCTGTATGCTGGACTAGCAGGCACTCTAAGGGAGCCTAATGTAGTGCACTGGAATTCCTACATGCCACCTACGATTTTGTGTAATGTACTGCCCCTGTTCCTAAATATATGTCTTTGTAGAAATTCCAGTATGGACCACATACAGATGTATATAGATGCATTTTCGAGTGTAGATTCACTCATTTTGCTCCGTATGTAGCCTATAGTGGAATCTCTAGAAAGACTTATATTTAGGAACGGAGGTACGAGGTAGTATCATGTATGACATCTACATATCTAATTTAGCAGCCAGTAGTAGAAATCATTGTCTGCACAAAGGGATTACTGGTCGAAAATCCTAGCAAAGCACGCTGGCAGGCACAGAACAATACAAGAGAGAGAGAGACGCGCTTACAAGATCATAGCAATGCCTCAGTCCAGGATCTTGGTTGGCCAAGCTGTTAGATCCAGAAGAAACATCGTCCTTGTAGTTTTTGCCAGCTGCATAACAGGTAACAGCGACCGGTTAGTATATTTGAAGTACATCGGGCAGGTGATGCTGGACGGGTTTAAAGGTGACAAGTACCTAGGCCGTGGCGGGTGCTTGGCATCTCTCCAGACTGTGGGAATCAGGTTAGAAACGTCGAGGGTGATGACGCTGCGCTGGCTGTCGGGGTCCGGTAAGGAGATCTAGAACCGTCGAGTAGGGTGTTTGTGGAGCGGCTCCGGTAGGGTGGACTACGGTGTGGGCGAAGCGGATCTATGGCCGTGGACGAGGGCGTAGGTGAAGCTGCTCCGGTGGTTGGGTTAAGGATGGTGTCGACGATGCGGATCTGCGGCCGTGGACGGGGCGTCAGAAGCTGCTCCGGTGGTTGGGTTAAGGGTGGTGTCGACGATGCGGATCTGCGGCCGTGGATGGGGCGTCAGAAGCTGCTCCGGTAGGTTGGATGAGGGTGCGAGGAAGCGGATCTGAGGCCGTGGACTTGTGAGTTGGCAAAGCGGCCCCGGTAGGGTTGAGAATGATATAGGCGAAGCTACTCCGGTAGGGTTGAGGAAGGTGTCGGCGAAGCGGCTCCGGTAGGGTTGAGGAAGGTGTCGGCGAAGAGGATCAGAGGCCGTCGACGGGGGCGTCGGTGGGGCGGCTCCGGGGGTGTGGACGAAGCGTCTCCGGTGGGGAGTACGAATGAGCCGCTGCAGATGCGCGGCGGTTGACGAGAGTACCGGCGAAGCAGATCCGGCGCCGTGGACAAGGCCGGCACTGAATGGGCTGTGGTACAGTGGTGGATGAGCAGTCTACTTGTTTCTAGGGGAGGTGGGAGGGGTAGATGCGGCCGCAGAAGCAGATCCGGCGAGGTGGACGCCGCTGGCAGTGAATGGGCTATGGTACGCCGGTGGATGAGCAGTCTAGGGTTTCGAGAGGGGAGGGGAGAAAGGGCGATGAAGTACGGACGGCGTGATGTAAGATGCTCTGGTGCTGTGGAGTTAGTCGTTTTTGCGGGAGGGGGAGAGGAAATGGGGGTGCCGTGTAGTGGGGGAACCGGAAGTTACCAAAGCAGCCCCGACCTATCATGTAGATGAGGGCGGTATTGTAACTGTTGGTCTCCGTGCACCAAGGACAAAAGGGGGATTTCGCATGCTAAAGACTAAGGTGGCGGAAATTTTAGAAGGAGGCGGGAGATTTTGCCGCCCGCGGGATCGTTCGTATCCAGTTTCAACTAATTTTGGACCGTGCTAGCGGGAAGGTCATGCTAGACTGTGTACACGGGGCACGCGTCAGCAGTTAATAACTGGTGTGAAGTCCACCCCAGAAAAAAGACAATAACTCGGGATGATGCGCCGATAACTTGGACGTTCACACGGGCGCGGCCAATCGTACGGGTGTAGTGGCGCGTTCACAAAAAAGGGATCAAACGCTCAGCCTATGTATTTCTCGTGTAAATAGATAATTTAGTGCCATTGGTTATTTACTTTAAACATAATGCATTGACGTGTTAGTGTAGAGGCGCACAAAAAGAAATGGATATTGTAGTCAGCTACTTAAAAGTGTTACCTCATATGATTACATAGCCTCCATTTCATAAATTGCGTACCCGTTGAATTCATATATGAATATTACATATATTACTTCAAAATAGAAACTTAAATCATCCAAGACTAATGAATTTGAATGCAAGAGTAACAATGGTGCATGTTCATGATAGCTACATTGGTTGTTTGAAGAAACATCACTGTAACTTTGGCATGCACAACTAAAAAGGCTTATTTAAATAGAAAAAAATGTGATATGTGAGTGTCCAATCTTTATAGCGTTGAATCGATATTGTACCTTTGGCCACGATACGAAGTAGATATTGACTTATGTTCAAGCGATGCACGTCCACGATCGCTAGATAGTGATACGTGAATGAATTGTGCAATCTCTCTCACACGCATACATATCTCATTTCCCTGTGGGCATCGGAATCACACACGCGCACTTCGTGTATTTCTCTCCCTCCGTCAGGGTTAAATTCGTCTTTCTACCCCGTCCTACAAGTCTCTCACACAGAAACACACACGCTCTCTATGTCTAACACGCCCACCCCTTTAATTCCGCCCACCCACAGCCACTAATGTCTCTCACACATATGCTATCTACCTATCCCTTAATATAGCTAGATATGTGTCACACAAACTTCTTCTCCCTACTAGCAAGATGCCCATGCGTTGCACGGAACATCAAGATGCATTTGTATGAGAAGTTTATCTTGTGGGAGAAAAGGATGAACGAGGGAATGCCTTATTTGCAAATGCGGAGAGGGGTGTGGGTATCTTTTTGCAAAATTGCCATAGTTTCCTTCCTGTCCGTCGGATATAAATTGGATGGCCTATATTGCAGGATGGCAGGAACACCATCATCACCAACTCTGTTTTTTATAAGAGTAGAGATATGTGAGTGTCACTGCCCCCCCCCACACACCCACACTTCCCAACACC
Organism: Triticum aestivum; assembly: GCF_018294505.1. Taxonomy (NCBI): domain Eukaryota; kingdom Viridiplantae; phylum Streptophyta; class Magnoliopsida; order Poales; family Poaceae; genus Triticum; species Triticum aestivum. Next base: position 206,380,103 of record NC_057797.1, read on the forward strand.
GAAGGAGTAGGGTGACACCTCGATCTTGAAACTAATCTATCGACTGGCTTCTCTCTCAAACATACACACACACACACTACCCGGCACCGAAGGAGCTAGTAGGGTGGCACATCGATCTTGATAATAATCTATCTACTCCTCTTTCAAACACACACACACACACACACACACTCGCTAGTTGTGCCTCTGTGCCTACCGCGCACACTCTCGATACGTCTTTCTCTCCCTCCCCCCAACAATGACAGCAGAAGGGTGAAAACTCGATCTGATCATAATCTGTCAATTGGTTTCTCTCTCAAACATTGTGTCTCGGTGCCTCGCTCAGTATCCCCCTCGATATATAGACTTCTCGCGCGCGCACAGCTGTAGTGACGATGACGCTGAACCCAGTGTGCCTTGTTTTTACCGGCCTCATGTGATAGTTTTCACCCTGTTTTCTGTTAATTAACAAGGCAACCTTTTCTTTGTTACTACTAGTGAATCTGAAATCATTCGGGGCAGACATAAAATATATCACTTCAACCCAATTATCGCAGCAACTATTTTAAAAGAAATAAGCTAGCTGCCCGTGCGTTGCACGGAACATCAAGATGCATTTGTATGAGTAGTTTATCTTGTGAGAGAAAAGGTTGAACGAGGGAAGGCCTTATTTGCGAACGTGGAGAGACGTGTGGGTATATTTTTGCAAAATTGCCATAGTTTCTTTCCTATCCGTTAGATATAAATCCGACGGCCTATATTGCAGGATGGCACGCACACCATCATCACCAACTCTGTTTTCTACTCCCTCCGTCCGAAAATACTTGTCATCAAAATGGATAAAAAGAGATGTATCTAAAACTAAAATACGTCTAGATACATTTCCTTTTATCCATTTTGATGACAAGTATTTCCGGACGGAGGGAGTATTTGTCTTTTTAGAGATTTCAACAAGTGACTATGACCGGACCTTACCAACATACTCAAAAAAGTAGTCCATAATTTTGATGTTACCCTCTTTTCTTGGCGGTGCAGTGCCATCTGGATACCTCATAAATAAATAAAGTACTACATGATACTAATATATGATACATGGCGCAGGAGTACTAAGTATTATTAATACAGTTTTGCTAGAACTCATCTAGATGAGATATAATTTGGTCTCATTCATCTTTTATAGCCATTGGATGTGATGCTATATAAGATGCGTGTGTGCTGACGTGGGTTGTATTTGTTCTTGTGCAACGAACTGACCACTGCATGTCATGTTTGATAGTCTCAAGTCATTAAAAGCATACAAGCCCCACATCTCTTCTTGGTTGATTCCTCTATTTATGTCAAAAAATAAGAAACAACGTGAGAGTTAATGCACCACGCCTATGTGTTTACTATTTGGTTTTCGTAAGATGACTTAATACTCACCTAGACGGAGGGAGTATTCGATTTGACAGCGGGCGGCGCAGTTCCCGATACGGCTTTAATGCAGACGAGGGAGGGAGTAGCGGTTCCCGATATGTTGAACGGCCAATGCATCCTTCTTCAATTAATGCATGAGGGAAGTAATGGGAGGAGGTCCGGGAAAAGAGGCTGCACGATGTGAATGCAACGCAGTTTGCCCTCATTGCCCTCATATAAAGGCGCCCCTCCATTCCAATGCATCTACCACATCGTACGCACCTAAGCATTTGCCTAAGCACCTACACTAAGCGCAAAAGAGCTCACTCCAGACCCATGGCGGCGATGCTCGTGAGCGGCCAGCGGCTGCGCCAGATGGTCCACGACGCCGGCCTGCGGCATGGCGCCGAGGATCGTCTCCAGACGGTGTTGGAGACCGGCTGGTGGATGGCCGCCTTCGACGCCAACTACGACTCTCAGTTGGACCAGATGATCGTTGCCACCAGCAACAAGTTCACCGTCCTCAAGAAGCTCGCGGACGACATCGCCGTACTCCTCCAGCCCGCGCGCCCGGGCTCCTCATTGCCTGCCACCCTAATCGGCCTCCATGGCCGGAACCTCTTTCAAGCACTGGTGGCCCTGCGACTGCCCGCCGACGCCACGAAGAATGTCCACCTGGAGGTCGCGCTCGCCGCGAGGCGCCTCGCCCTGCAAGAATTCGTCGACCTACACATCCACATGTACGAGGAAATCGTGTACATAGGTATCTACAAGGCCAGTGAGGACGCTACGACGTTGGCCTTCCTCAACCGGCTGGAAGCCTTGGATGCCTTTGCTGAGAAGCACCTCGACCTCGCCACAAAAGCCGCCGCTCCTTAGCCGCCGGTCGGTGGCCCGACGCACTAAGTTGAGGAGGAGGAGGTCGTACGTTCGTGGATCCATCTTTCTTCTTGCCTTCTGTAACCACCACTGCGATCGCATCATCGTGGCCTTAATTCTTATTGTGCTGTTGCATTCTCGTTCCAGTCAATACCGACATGTGCGATCCCTTTGCTTAATTATATGCATCACTGTAACTAGTACTCCATCCGTCAATTTATAAGTTGTGCTTACCTTTTCCATCAACTTCGTGCAACGCGCGGGCATCTTGCTAGAAACACTAGAATATGTCTATATAATCCGTATGTGATAGTCCATTTGAAATCTCAAAAAAGACAAATATTTAGGTACGGAGGGAGTAATATATTAGGAGTATATCAAAACAATAGTGATTTCTTTCAAGTTTGTGAACAAATACTACTATTCTACTACTTTGGATCCGTCGCAACGCACGAGCACATTGCTGGTAAAAGGAAAAGGCCTGCCGCGTTCGCGTCGCACCCCCACACGCCCGGGAATCGGGAGTACAACACGGCCCGTCCGGCACGACACATGGCTTAGGGATGGCGTGTTGCCTAGCATTTTCACTTTCATGTGGGACCGCCGTTGAGCAAACCGACACCCCGCCCGCCGCCGGGTTGGAAAAAAGAAACGAGGGGAAGATCTAGCTGTAGCACGGAAGCCAAGAAATTTGGTGTCAGACGGGGCTCGTTGATAGAGTAGGAGCATTCCGTACTAGTACTACTCCTACTAGTACCAAGTTTGTACTCCTAATACTATATTACTAGTACTACCACTATACAACTAGTAGGTACGTGCACGGCACAACATCGTAGGAACAAAAAACGGGAAGATCTTGTTTTGGGTGATTTATCTTTTTTTCAATCAACGTAGTATGAATAATATGATGTGGGGGGCACCCATGAAGCTTATGTGGCTTGGTTGCATGGCTACGGAAGGTTAGAGAAAAATAAATAGATAATGTGTTTAGAGTGCACTCCACTAAATAGATATATATATACTTTGGATCCATTGCAACGGACCGGCACATCTATATCTATACCCCCTATATAGTGTGTGAAAAACTTTGAAAGTTGGTCGTTGGATGAAGCCAATCCGACGGTACAAAGATGGCAAATCCGAGCACTACTGGCCGTTGGATATCATCCACCAGATTCTGCCACATGTATAATCTAGAAGACTCCATGGTTGAACTTAATTCATGACTAAGGGCCTCTTTGATTCATAGGATTGCAGAAACACAGGAATAGGAAAAAAGTAGGATTGGAATGGCATGTTCATTGGATCCCTATAGGATTTGAGTTTGTTTGATTGTGTCACATGAAAAACAAAGGATTTCTTTCAAGAGGTTGGAGTGCATGTTAGAATTCCTGTGAAACGTAGTACAAATGAATCCTTAGGAAAATATTCTACATGATTCAATCCTACGAATCAAACGACCAACGTAGGAAAAATTCCTAAGGATTCTAATCCTTCAAAGATCCTATGAAAATCCTTTGAATCAAACAGACCCTAACTTTGCCACAACTAAGCTTAGGCAAAGTTATTAGTTCTTCAAAACGAGAGAAACAAGTTGGCAAGCCTAAGGGAATCTTGCCACATTTTTTGTGTGTATGTCATGTGGGGCCTTAGTGTGGCTTGCCTAAGGTGTGGCTTGAATCAAACACTCGCCTAAGTTAATCAAACTTGCCTAACCTTACATTCCACCAGATTTTGCCACATGTTAGAATCCAGAAAGCTCCACATGTAGAAGCATAATGCACAAACCACCAGAATCTCATGCGTGCAATGCACGTGTACCTTACTAGTACTAGTTGGTAGTAGTAAGAAACAAATTCCAGTTTTGGCACGAGCTCGTACTGCGGGAGCACCACAAGGCCTGCCGCAGGAGTTACATTTCCCTCTCGGGGCCCACGGGACCGAACTTCAGTGGCTTAGTGGTAGAAACAAGAAACGTGATGGTCGCCGTGGTTCAACTTCCATGGACAAGCTGTCATGTCTGCTGACACATGTATATCAAAACTAGAGTGTTTATATTTCAAGCACGTGAACAAGTATTATTCTACTACTTTGGATCCATTGCAACGCACGGGCCAGCACATTGGTAGTAGTAGTGTCCATCTCTATCTCTAGAGGCCTTCCCTCGTTCATCCTTTTCTCTCACAAGATAAACTACTCATACAAATGCATCTTGATGTTCCATGGAACGCACGAGGATGTTTCCTTGGGGGTCTCTCCAGCGCGGCGTGGCCGTAGTTGCAAGTTGACGCCCCTTGAGATGCCGACGTTGAGGGGCACTCGGATTTCCTCCGATGAGCAGGTAAGATGAGTTTGATCACGTAGTAAATGCATTCTAAAGACTACTTCCGTGTCCATTTCCTAATTCTCCCCCTGCCCACTGTTTCACAGGTTAGGCTCGGTGCGAGTGGAGATTGGCTTGCATATGTACGGGAGGGTACCAACATCAATTTGCACAACATTTACAACGGTGAAACCGTTCCCGTAGAACCTTTGTCCAACATTGGGATCAGCCATGCAACGGGCCACCGCATGAATTGGTACGATGGAACCACGGTGAGATTGAATAAGATAGCACGAACCTTGCACATGGCGGTCAAAGGCGGACCATGCTGTCTGCGGCCGATTTGTTGCCGTACGAGTAGGAAGACGTTGTGCTCCTTTCTAACCGCATCTTCGCGGTGACAAACCAGGGGACTTATTTTGTATGGGACACATCCTACGATATACTCCCTCTCTCCCAGTTTATTTGTTTTGAATCTTTTCGTTTTATAAGTTTCAAATTCAAATTTAGAGCTCCCCATCACATGTTGAGATTACAATGTCCATTAATCGTTGCGTGCATGTATAGTAAAGAAACAAATCTCGAGTTTGGCACGAGTTCGTGCTGCGGGAGCACCACAAGCCCTGGCGCAGGAGTTACATTTCCCTCTCAGGGCCGTCGGGACTGAGCTTCAGCGCCTTACTACACCTACCTTTGAGTCAATAACATGTGGACCCGATAGGTGACTGGTCCACATGTAATGCTGCCGTAGGCAGAGGGCAGTGGGCCAAGAGGGGTGAGCCGCAGGTCGGGGACGTGTGGTTTCATGGGTTCAAGCGGCGTCGTGGGAATCGCGGGTGGCTGTGGTAGAAACTTGATGCTCGCCGCATTTTAGGTGGCCCACATGTCATGCACACAAAGGCAGAGGGGCGGTGCGGCCGAGAGGGGTGAGGCGCACGTCGGGGGGCATGGTGCCGTGGGTTGGAGAGGCGTCGTGGGAATCGCGAGATGAAACGTGATGGTCGCCGTAGTTGAACTTCCATGGACAAGTTGTCATGTCTACGGACACATGCACTGCATACCGATCACTGGAAGGAGTAGCAGAGAAAGCTATATATGCGGATAAATAGTTCCTTATAGTCAAGCGGACCCACACTACTACTCTGTTCCAAAGACATGCACACCATCAAACTAGTCCATTAATATCAATATACACCGAGAGGGAATAATTTTTTTTACAAGAGAGGAAATAGTTCATCCATCCATAATGCCCTCCTGCTGGTGCAGCCTTTTCTTCTTCTTCTTCTTCTTCTTGTTCTCATTCTCCATGGGAGACGGCTTCGCAACAAGCTCTTTGGACCTTGCAGCTATCTCGAAACTCACACGGGCATCGAGGGCAGCATATTTTATCCGCTCGTACGTCAAGGGATAATTCTCCCATCCAGACGACCTTAATGCCACCGTCTCGTCACCCTTCTGAAGATTTGTACCGAGCACAATTTTTTTTACGTCGAATAGGGATGGTGTCTGTTTATCAAAAACTTCTACAGGAATTTTGATTCTGGTTTGTAGGTCAGTGATGCTATTCAAATCAAGGTTGTACGGCTCCAGCTTCTGTTTGTCCCCTTCGATGGCTGCCCCACAGAAGTATACGTCCTCCCGAGACAAGAAATCGTGAAGCTCACCTGGTATGGAGGGCGAGTGTATGATGTGGTACACCAAAACATCATCTTCGAAGCACAGCTGAAGGACGGCGGCGCCCTGGATCTTCCCAGGGGCACGCTCCGTGTACTCTGCGTCGAGACCGATGACCCTCGTCTCTACCTTTTCGAGGGAGTTGGATACATTGTTGATCCACTGCCGAACAACCCTTGGGTGGACGGTGACGGTGGCAACTATGCGCATCGAGCCTTCGACGAGGACATGTTGGACGCTAAAAACCTGCATCTCGATCTCTATCGCCATTTGGAACCGCTGGAACGGAGGGCTATGGTTTGGAGAATTAGGATTAGATGGCTAGTCTAACTGAAGTAGTAGATGATTATTTAAAGAGGTTAAAACAATGTGAACGCAGTGGGGTTTGGATGCAAATGAAGACGAACGGGAGGTGAAGAAGCCAAGGAGAATCGGTTCCCGATGGAGAAGTAAATGGGAGAAGTGGCATGCAGGCAGTTGATTAGACGGCTAGGTAGACTAAACGAAAAGGCTATGCGGGTAGACTGATGAGTCGTACCTGTTCGTGTACGTGCCCATCCTTCCTGATAGGTGGGACCTATGCAAACAGATAAAAAATGTGTCGTAGTTTTTTTTGAGCACGTGAGTGGGAGACACAACATTCTCTGGTTAAGGAATACTCCCTCCGTTTAGGTGAGTATAAGTCACCTTATGAAAATCAAGTTTTCCCAAAACCTTTAGGCCTGGAGCATTAACTTCCTGCTCGATCCCCTCCCAGCCTCGTTAGCCAGCGTTCTCTTCCTCTGCTGCCGTGTTCTACCTTTCCATTTTTCCTCTTCTCAAGTGTGGAACGATCTGCATGCCGTCCTTGATGCACCAGAACGACCACTGCATGCATTGCGGCAGAGCGTTGATTGGGCATGCACGAGAATTTGGTTCTGCTCGCAATATGGATGATACCTGAACGATGAAGTGAACAGGCATGCTAGCACGGGAGACCTATTTACACTATACAATACTGGAGTACTCATGTACCTACTGGTAGTAGTAGTAGTACAACTATGGTACACTTGATGGTCAAAATACTATTCATCCGGTCCTCACAGTGAAGTGACAACACCCTGCGCCTGACACTAGTCCAGGCGGCGTGTTCGGGTTACCAAAGTCAGCCTCACCCTGTGCATAGTGCAGTCTGTCACCGCCGTTGTACAGCACATTGGCGCCTCGCCTGGTCTCCCTCTCTGCTCCCATAGCACCACTCCATCTCCATCTCCTTCTCCGTGTCCATCTCACTGTGCCCCCGTGTACCATCGCCTCACTCGCCTCCCCCAGTACCACTATTCCCTCGCTAGCCGCTCCAGCACCGACATCCTTCTCCCCCGTAAATCAAGCCCCCTTCCAAACTCCACCATGGCCGAACGTGAACCGCGCAGCATCCATATGAGCCGCGATTGGAGCAATATCCCTAGTGACATCCTCGACCTCTGTTGTTCGTGTATGGATATGTTCGCCCTACGGCTGGCTGCATGCTCGAGGGACATGCACACAGCCATCGTTGAAGCGTGGCCTAAGCTTTTCAAGACACCCTGCTTGCTGCTATCTGGTCTTGCGAGATTGGCTCACCATGATACGGAGGCGTGCATGATGCCCGTCGACTTCAATCCGATCTCCATTAGCCGAAACTTCTTTGCAGGTATGTAGTGGGTCGCCGTACATCATTTCCCTCGACATCGATCCGATCACAATCGCCCGAAACTTCTTGGCAGGTATGTACTGGGTCGGCATGAACTCCCACTGGATGGCTGCCTTCAGAGAAGACGGTAAAAAGTTGGTGCTCGTGAACTTCCAGACCTCCCATGAGATTATCCTTCTTCCGTTGGATTATATATAGTATTACCATCGCGGGCCAAGTCATCTAGATTACTACGTCAGTTGGACGGACCTTGTTTTGTAGAAGATTGTAATCTGCCAAGTGCCCACACGACACGCGAATTACGCAGAATTCAAGCTAATTGCCTTGTTCGACCACGGGCTCGCCTATCTTTACGCCGGTGCCTTCTTTAGCTGGAGACAACTCGGCTCGCAGTGGATCATCATCAAAGCTGATACACACTTTTGTGATGCTATTGAACACAATGGTATCATCTACGCGATCGACAAAGCAGATGGCACCACGTATTGCTAGGACGGCGCGTGTAAGTTGTTTCCTCTCATGTTAATGATGACGCCATGACACTGTTTGAACTTTTTGTGATGATTGGCATAGCTCTGTTTGAGCAGAATTTGAGTAGAACTATGGCAATGTATTAGAGACGCCATAAATCAGCTATATTTGGAATGAGTTAATTCATGCGATTGTGACCATGTCATTACAGCCAATTTGTACCCTGAATAATCAAACGGTTAGGAATATATGGATATTATCCTTATTTTACAGTAATCTATATACTACTACTAAATATGAGTGTGTATCAACGGCCATGTTAGTTTCCTCATTTTCATGATGTAGAAACATGCACCACACTGTTGGTTTCATCTAACCATACATTAGGGAAGTAAATGTGCATACGGAGAACTCTATATTTGGAAGTAGTGAAATCCTGCAATGCTTACCATGTGTACACACCTATATTCGCCCTTCAGCAATCAATGGCTAGAATAATATCCTCACAAAAATTTTGCCCACAGAACATGAGTGTATAACAATGCATGGTCTGTTAGTTACCTTGAAGAATTTGTTTGTGAGGACAGAACATGATTACATAACATGCATGACATGGTAGTTTCCTGTGAAGAATCGATTGTGAGATAACATGAGTATAACCATGCATGGCACTTCTATATTTTCAAACCCAGTATACATTTCCCTGTATTTTCCTCCCAGTTCCAACAGGGACATATCAATGTTGTTTCTTGCATTATCCTACTCGTACTCTGAACAATGCTGCTCTTACATTAGCAATGCATGTCCTTTTTGATATGATGCAGTGTCCCTACAGTTACTGCCCTTTGTAATCACACCACCTTTGCCAAAAAATAGGGAAGCACAACTGGTTCCTCGCTCGATCAGACGACGGAAAAAGACTGATGATCATTCGGACACATGATCCGGAAAAGTTATATTGCAAAAACCCCCACTGTATACAAGCACCGTGTAATACATGAGTATCCAGACAGTGGCTGTTACGTCTATGAGAAGGATACCAGCTTGTTGGGGCCTTTAGGATTTTTTAGTTGGAGGCGGGTAAATAGCCTTGGTTCACACTCTCTGTTTCTCGGACTCAACTATCTGATTAACCAGGAGATCACCGTTGGCAAGGACCTTGATGGCAGAGAGGCTCTGTTTGCTATGGAAAACTGTGTCTACACAGCGAGCCCTAGGAGTTCGGGAGCAAACTCCCCTGATTGTCAACGATACAGCCTGCAGCCAAAACAAGGTGAGAATGACAAAGGCATCTGGATTAACTTTGATCCTTGGATGTCTCAATTACGACAGGCAGTGATGTGGTTCGAGCCTTCAGGTTGATAGGTAATTGGGCTGTTGCATCGAAAGGGTGGAGTACTGGTGTCTCCGGATCACTGGTCACTGAAGCGGGGCTGCAAATTATGATGGTGTTGGATCATCTCTTTGAATGACTTTGTTGTCTTTGCTGCTGGTTCTGGATGGGTAGTTCTTTCTTTTGTTATGCATATTCCTTGTCATTTGGTCATCCTCGTCTATGTCACTCTTACTATGTAATAGTTGCTTCTATTTAGAATGTCATTCTCTTCTGGATCACGAGAGTCTGAGCGCTGCAAATGGGTGTGTTTTGGTGGTGTAGCAATACTTCTTATGAACTATCATGTCTTGCTGTTTATGTCAGTAGTAGTCACTAGTCAGTGTTTGAATGTTGTATATATCGTTGTTTCGAACTGTTTATTGTCTCGAACTACTGGTGGGCTAAATGAGGGCATCACCATTCTCCAGTGTTCAGAGTATATCTCCTTTTTTAAGTTATATAATTTGAGCTCAGTGTCTTTTCGATGATGTACACTTGTTTGGGCTAGTGAGGTGTCGTTGAATATGGGCCGAGTAGTAACGCAATGCCAAACAGGTCAATTATGACTCTCAGGCCGGGCTCTCAAAAGATCCTGAAAAAAAAGGACGGGCTCTCCAAAAAAATGAATAAGGACTCTTAGGCCGACATGTGGGCGCCATTGGTGTTTTCGTGCGCTTGCGTGCCGAGAGCATATTGTCGTGTGCTCGAAATTCATGCTACCTTTTCATCCGTAGTTCCACCAAATCCCCCTCCTGTACTCCCGGTACTCAAGCGCACTATCATGTCACCGGTCAACGCGGATCTCCGAGCCGGAGATCCTGAGGTCCGTCCTGCCTTCGGTCGCTGCGTGGTATCGCTCAACAGTGGCATGGCAGCGCTTGATGACCAGTTTGCCGGCAAAGTGCTGATGGTAACCATCAACGGCGACCGGCCTCCCGTCTCGCCGGATGACCTTGTTAAAGCTCTTGGAATTGCGCACGACATCCAAATAAGTGACTTGCTCGTCGAAGTCTGTCCGCCATCGGCTGATTTCTTCGTCAGGTTCCGGACAACTTTCGACTGCAGTCGTGTGTTCGAATCTTCCCGGCGTTTGTTTTGCGATGGCGCGCAGGTGAGCTTTGATCGGTGGCACCCAGGATGGGGCTCGGTGCCCTCTGAGCTTGAGTTTTTAACAAAGCTTACCTTCCACGGCATGCCTCGACGTGCTTGGAACAACGAGTCCATGAACGAGCTTATCAACGACCTTGGAGGTGAGCTCGTAAGTATGTTTGTTCCTCCAGACAGCTGGGCTCTGATGGTTATGGCATGGATGAAGAAGCCGTCCACCATACCGAAGGTGATTGGTGTTGAGATACCGGTGCAGGAACCGGGGTTGTACTATTCGTCGCCACCAAGGCCGCCGTGGACCACGTTAGGGATGTACCTGTATCGAGTGTTCGTGCATGTCGAAGAAGTGGTCAATCCATCAATCGAAGTCCTGCCGCCGTCGCTGGTGCCAGGGTCCGTCGACGACGTCCATTACAGGAGTCAACGTCAGACTTTCCCGTGTTGCTCGGAATGATGGATGGTACAGGGCCTACTCTATCGCACGGCGGAGGCCACTACTTCTTTGGGAGAAGAGGTAGGGCTGCCTGCCTGGATGTGCTCTAATTTGAGATAACAACTAAATCTTGTCAGATAGTAGTTAAATCCGAGCTATGGGTGTGAAGCACTGATATGCCAGTACATTTGATTGTGACCTGTTCTAATTTTGTACCTCAACTTTTTTTAGAAAGGCCTGTACGTCAACTTAATGTGCTAGGAGAATTTATTGTGTTGTCTGTCTGTTTTCTTTGCACAACATTCAAGATATTTCCCCGTCATTGATAAAGACGATGAACCGTTATGTACGACTTCATTGGTTTCAACATAGCCCTTCCCATAGCGATCCACTGCTTCCATCCTGATTGTGCCGCCTGCGTGAAATTTTTGTATGCAAGTTCAGTGTGCTATGATGTTCTATATGATTGGGTCAACTATATAATTTTGTACTGAGCATCAACAATGCATATGGCTGAAAGATGTATTTACGAGCATTGGCCGATGGGTCTCTCTCTCTCTCTCTCACACACACACACACACACACACGCACACGCACAAGTGGGACCCGTTGAATTATTTATTTGCTCGTGACAGCTTTTAATTAGGTTCCACCATAATCTAACTTTTTTCTTAAGTTATTAATTGAGCTCAGTGACTTCAAAAAGTTGTACAGAAGCCTTGTTTGGGCCTTTCCAGCGTCGCTGAATGTGGGCTGAGTAACCATGTTAGGTTGTACTGTACTACACAGGCCTTTTTTCGCTATTTTTTCTTAAATAATGCATTTTTTATTAATTTTCATAAATATTACGCTGGATATTTTTTTTTTCAAAAATAATACACCGTCCGCCCGCTGCAAGCCGACTGGGCCTTGTCGGCCCACAGCAGGCCGATTGGATTCCAGTCGGCCTACAGCTGGCCGACTGGCCCCTGTCGGCCCACGATGGGCCGACTGGAGCTAATTGACTCGCTGTGGGCTAATTGGTTTTGCAAAAGTGTTAATCATGTATTTAAAAAATATGTGTATTGTGACCTCCTCTGCTCGCTGTGGGCCCACTGTTGACTAAAAAATATGTTTTAGAAAGTGTTAATCATGTATTTAAAAATTGTTAAATGTGTGTATAGAAAATGTTCCTTATCTATACAATTTTTTTTAATGTGTGTATAAAAAATAGCTTTTTTTCAATATCAGCAATGCAACTGGGCCGACAGTTGTACACAATATCCGGGTCAACTTGTTATTCTCCGCCTCGCTGGGCTGCAAACGTTTCTAGGAGGTATGCATTAGGCTTAACAAGAAAATGGACTTTAAGAAATAATAAATGGGATGTAATTATAATAACTGGACAGTTACTATGCACCAAACACGTAATTAGTTTGAAAAATATATTATTTTTGGAATTTGAAAATTTTAATTTCATTACTTGTTGCGCGTGCAATATTTCGTTGGATTTTAACGTAATACAATTTTATTTTGAAATTATATTTAACCTGACTAGAAATTTTGGATACAAATATTTCAGATCCCATCAAAATGTGGGAATTTTTTTTTGAATTCTGTTTTGAGCGGTTGTTTAAAATTATTAATCGTTGTCCTAGCTAGAAGTTGGGCTGTACTTTTAACAAACTGTAAATGGGCTGTAGTAAATTCCATTAGAATTAAAAAATGGGCTGTACATTCTTACAAATCGTAAATGGGCTATATGTTCTCTGCCAAATCCGAGCTGTGGGCCTACTAAGTTAACGCGTACCAAGGGCTTTGTCAACTTAGTCAATATAAATGATTCTTGCTGCAGTGATCATATGATGTCCATCCAACGGCCGCAGTGCTTCTTCAACCTCTGGTCTTCTTGCTCCAGCCGCCCGAAGCAGCGCCGGTCGTGTCACGTGCTCCTGCCTCCCGTGGCCTGCTGTGATGCCGCGGAGGCCTCACCGTCCCGTACTACTCCCACCGCTGGTCAGTCCATCCCTCTACTCACCCACACCCCCTATTATTCTGTGGCGACGGCAGCCTCACACCGCAGCCGAACCAGTGAACCCTCGTACTCCTCTCCACGCGGGCTTCCACTGCTGCGTCTTCCCCGGCTCTGCATCGTCCCCTTCCTAGGCCTCGTCGTCGTCCAGACCACCGCCCTGGTGCTCTTGGCGCGGCGTGTTCAACGTGGTCAACGACCGACTTCCATCGAAAGAGTACTGTACGTGGAGAGGCTGACAGCTGGGTCCACGGCAGCCGCAAGGAAGTGCCTCCTTATTACGCGCAAAATAAGTATTCCTCCACCTGACAGCGGGGACCCACCAGACGGGCCACCGTATTTCCAGAAAAAAAATGATTCCCTGACTGTTGGGACCCACCAGCTACATCTTCGCATGCAAGGAAGTGCGTCCGGGCAAAAAAAACAAAACGATTCGCCCCCCGACTGTTGGGACCCACCAGCTACATCTTCGCAGGCAAGGAAGTGCCTGACAGTCAGGACCCACCAGGTCGAAGCGTACGTTGTGTTGTCATTCTGGTCGCGAACGTGTCCGTACATACTGGTCGATGTAGAGGCGCGCACGTGTCATAGTAGAGGCGCGCATGTGTTGTAGTAGAGGCGCGCACGTAGCATGTACACATACGTATAGCGGCCAGGGTGCAAGAAAGAAAATACGGCCACGTATGTGTACATACGGGCGGGGTCTCGAACGCCTACTCGCGCATACGTACGGCGAGGGCTCGTGTACATGGCTGGGTCGAAACGGAGAAACAACATCGTCATCGTGTTCATGGGGAGGCAACGGAATGCGTCGTGTTCATCGGGAGGGCTTGGACAGAACAGATGATGGAAACGAGGCCTGGCGTACCGCAGAACGGAGGAAACGGCCTTGTGTACGACCGACCACGTTTGAAACGGGATCCTGTTCATCGGGAGGGGTCTGGCATACCGCAAAACGGAGGAAACGGACCTCCTACGGTCGAAACGGGGGTCCTGTTGATCGGGAGGGGTGTGGCTGTAGGATCGAAAGTATGTCTAGAGGGGGGGGTGATTAGACTACTTGGCCAAAAAAAAACTTAACCTTTTCTCAATTTTAGTTCTTGGCAGATTTTAGCTATTGTAGGACAAGTCAAGCAATCATCACACAATTCAAGCAAGCATGCAAAGAGTATATTGGCAGTGGAAAGTAAAGCATGCAACTTGCAAGAATGTAAAGGGAAGGGTTTGGAGAATTCAAACGCAATTGGAGACACGGATGTTTTTCCCATGGTTCGGATAGGTGGTGCTATCCTACATCCACGTTGATGGAGACTTCAACCCACGAAGGGTAACGGTTGCGCGAGTCCACGGAGGGCTCCACCCACAAAAGGTAACGGTTGCACGAGTCCACAGAGGGCTCCACCCACGAAGGGTCCATGAAGAAGCAACCACCCACAAAGGGTCCACGAAGAAGCAACCTTGTCTATCCCACCATGGCCATCGCCTACGAAGGACTTGCCTCACTAGCGGTAGATCTTCACGAAGTAGGCGATCTCCTTGCCCTTACAAACTCCTTGGTTCAACTCCACAATCTTATCGGAGGCTCCCAAGTGAGACCTAGCCAATCTAGGCGACACCACTCTCCAAGAAGTAACAAATGGTGTGTAGGTAATGAACTCCTTGCTCTTGTGCTTCAAATGATAGTCTCCCCAACACTCAACTCTCTCTCATAGGATTTGGATTTTGTGGAAAGAAGATTTGAGTGGAAAGCAACTTGGGGAAGGCTAGAGATCAAGATTCATATGGTAGGAATGGAATATCTTGGTCTCAACACATGAGTAGGTGGTTCTCTCTCAGAACATATGAGTTGGAATTGTGTATGTGTTCTGATGGCTCTCCCTCGAATGAAGAGGAGGTGGAGGGGTATATATAGCCTCCACACAAAATCCAACCGTTACACACAGTTTTCCAATCTCGGTGGGACCGAATCAACAAACTCGGTCGGACCGAAAATGTAAACCTAGTGACCGTTAGAGATTTTCGGTGGGACTGACATGCAACTCGGTAGGACCGATATGGTTAGGGTTTGGGCATAACGTAATCTCAGTGAGACCGATTACACAAACTCGATGAGACCGAATTTGGTAATTAGCTAACCAGAGAGTTGGTCAGGCAAACTCGGTGGGACCGATTTGCTCTTTCGGTGAGACCGAAAAGTTACAAAAAGGAAACACTGAATTTACATTGCAATCTCGGTGGGACCAATCCGCTCTTTCGGTGAGACCGAAAAGTTACGAAAGGGAAACAGAGAGTTTGCAATCCCATCTCGGTGAGACCGAGATCCCTATCGGTAGAACCGAATTGCTAGGGTTTGGCAGTGGCTTATGACAAGTGAAACTCGGTGGCGCCGGATAGGAAGAATTGGTAGGACCGAGTTTGGCTTAGGGTTTAGGTCATAAGTGGATATGGGGAAAGTAGTTGAGGGTTTTGGAGCATATCACTAAGCACATGAAGCAAGAGGCTCATTAAGCAACACCTCATCCCTCCTTGATAGTATTGGCTTTTCCTAAAGACTCAATGTGATCTTGGATCACTAAAATATAAAATGAAGAGTCTTGAGCTTTTGAGCTTGAGCCAATCCTTTGTCCTTAGAATTTTGAGGGTTCCACTTTCACATCCATGCCATGCCAATCATTGAGCTTTCCTGAAATAATCATCTTGGAATAGCATTAGCTCAATGAGCTATATGTTGTTATGAATTACCAAAACCACCTAGGGATAGTTGCACTTTCAATCTCCCCCTTTTTGGTAATTGGTGACAACATATAGATCAAAGCTTCGACAAATGATAATAAGCATGAAATATATCGTCGCTTTGAGAAGTATGTGATAAGTAAGAGCTCCCCCTAAATTTGTGCATATTTAAAATTTGCTTTGGACTGCAAATGCACAAGGAGTTAGAGTCATGGGTTACTCTTCCATGTCACATACATCTTGGTGGAGCGCTTAAAATGATAAGAATGAAATACATGCACTCATCACCAAGAAAAGTGAATGGTCACATAAGATAAATAAGATAATAGCATTAAGCAAGCATTAAGTGTAGCTTATGATCAAACACATGATCACCAATGTCTCACAGATAATGACATAGTATCTCAAGCACTCAAAAGCAAACAAAGTTCGAAAAACCACCAAATAAAGCAAGAGAGAAAAAAGCAACACACTCTCTCTCGAAGCCTATGATCTATACATTTTCTCCCCCTTTGGCAACAAGTTACCAAAAAGTTCCTAGAAAATGCATAGTGCTAGATCGACACTCAGGCTTGATCTTCTGGTGGTGGTGGAGTCCGGAGCACTCCAAGGACGAAGCCTTCTGTAGACGTGGTCGGAGTCGAGGCTGAAGTAGACGCTGGAGCTGGTGGAACTGAGGCTGTACCTGGTGCAGACGTGGTGGCTCTGGGGTCAACAACTGGCACTGCAGACGACCTCGGACCTCGTGGCACTCTGGCAAAGGAATCAGTTGTAGTCCTGCCTCTCCTCCCCTGCATGTCATCCTGGAGCTGCTCCACGGCAGTCTGAATCTCTGTCACCTTGACATCCAAGTCATAGAACTTTTGTTCCATGATTCTCTCTAGGCTTGCCTGGTTTTGAGTTAGGGTGGCTAGTCCTTTCTCAATCCGCAGGGTGGATGCAATCAGGTAACCAAGCTGCTCTTGTTTGGTTTTCAGTAAATATTCAGATGCCTCCTCTTGAGTAGGCATCTTGGCAGCTTTCTCCTTCCTCGTCTTCTCCTTCTTTGCTTGTGCTTGGGCAGATGATGGTTCATTCTCAGTCATCACAACTTGATTTTCCTCAAAATCTGGACGGATGGGCAGGTGTTCCTTGTCCAACAAGTATATGTCCGTGCCCATCTTGGAGTTAATGAGCTCCTGAATTTGTGGGGCATACCCACAGCTCCTCTTCCGATCTGCTGCAGTCCTCTTGATGGTCTCTACCATGAGGCTCATCACCTTGAACTTCTGTGGCACATCAAAGATATGTAGCAAGTTGATTGCATGGCCTCTGATCATCTTGTGATCTCTAGACTTGGGCAATAAGGTGTGCCTCAGTATCCAATTGATTGTTGGCAGCCCTGACAGAAGATAATGCACTGAGCCAAATTTGAAAGTGTCAAGTGCTTCATTTGGAATTTCCTTGTACATATTGGACAAAGAGTTGTGGTCCATCTTCTTCTTGGCATAGATATCCAAGTCATCCTCATGCTCCTCTGGGGCATTGATGAGCTATGCCCACTCAGCAACAGTAGATTGGTACCTCGTACCTTCAGACATCCATGTAATCCTTCCATCTGGGTAGAAGTGTGATGTGGAGTAGAATTGCATGATAAGCTCCTCGTTCCACTTTGTGAGCTTCTGCCCAACAAAGTCTGCAACTCCACAAGCACTAAAGCTGTCATACACTCCAGGGTAGTGTTCCTCATTTTCCTTCATGTAGGTCCAGTCGACCCATCTCATGTCACAAACAATGGGCTTCTTGTCAAGCAGTACTGTCTCATAGAAATCTTGCTGTTCCTTGGTGTGAAATATGTAATCCACAGCAGTCCTTCTCCTTGAAGCATACGGATCTGCTTCTCTCCACTTCTCAGCCCTGAGTCTCTCCTGAGCTTCATATCCTCAGCCACAGGAATCTTGGGCTTGAGTTTTCTGAGAACTTGCTCTTCATCATCTTCTTCTGCAGCTTCAGGCACTGGGGCCTTGTTCTTCTCAGCAGCTGGGATGCTTCTTGTATTCCTCTTTGGTGCAGACTTGGGCTTGGAGGCAGCTTTGGGTGCTTCTTTGGGCTTAGATGCAGCAGCCCCTGTCCTGATAGCATCACCCATAAGCTTAGGTGCCTTAGGTGCTGGTGCAGCAACCCCTTCTTCTTCCTCTTCTTCCATGATGGAAGCCTTTCCAAGCACTCTGGCTACGGTCTTCTTGACCCTTTCCTTCCTTTTCTTGCCTTCAGCAGCAACTGGCTCTATGGGAGTGGGCTTCTCAAAAATCTTGGTTGAAGCTCTGGCCTTTGGCATAGGCTGCCTGCCTGCTGGCCTTTTGATCTTTAAGCCTGGCTTTATGCCCTGTGCTGGCTCAACTCTCTTGGAAGTTGCTTCCTCTTCTGCCACATAATCTTCATCCTCAGAATCTGAAGTTCTCTTCTTCCTCTATCTGGTGGCAGCTTTTGGTAAATTGCTAGGAGTACTTCTGCTGCCATCATCTGAAGAGCTGGAGGGACTAGTACCCTCACTCATGTGCACTTGCTGTTCTGACACATTCTGGATGTCACTCTAGTCTGACATGATGAACAAGCTGACTGCTGAACCTGTGAATAGTTTATAGATGAGGTAGAATAGATGAGCATCACAAAATGCAGAGATTTTTGCAAAAGAATGATCCAAAAACTTAGTTTTAGTTTACCACTGAAATCATCTCGGATCTACCGGTTTTTAAACTCGGTGATACCGAAGCAGTTTTGGAACGTAAACTAGTGAACTCGGTCAGACCGAGTCACAGTTCGGTGGCACCGAGACTGCTAGGGTTTCACAAAGTTCCAAAATCGGTCACACCGATAGGTAATTCTCGGTCAGACCGAGTCTCACTTGTGCAATGGCATAAGCCAAATCGGTGGGACCGAGTTTTTCAACTCGGTGGGTCCGAGATGGTTTCGGCGGAAACCTAACCCTAAAATTTTCGAATCACAATTAATCTACGAACGCATTGACTGGATAGGAGTGTTTCAATCGTGGCAAGAGTCATGATGATCACAATGTGCTAAGAATCGGATTGGGAAATAGCACAAAGATCGTGTCCATACCCTAGTTCGGCGGAGACTCACTACGGCGGCAACGGCGGGGTAGAATTCCCGTTGACGGCGACGGAGACCAGCGACTGGAGGCGGCTGGCGGCGAGGAGATGATTCGGAGACCAAGTTGGCAGAGCAGGCTATCGCGCGGGCGAAGGGGTTCAGAGAAATTTCCAAATTTTTGCCCGTGACTATATATAGCCTGACCCTGTCGGTGTGACCGAGTGGAACAACTCGATGGCACCGAGATTCATAACTGCAAGCAGTTACTGAAACTCGGTGTGACCGAAAGGTTCAAATTGGTTGCACCGAGATCGAAAACCTAGATCAACTTAATGATCTCGGTTGGACCGAAAGTGGGGTATCGGTCAGACCGAGAATCATAAAGAGGTTTTGGAAGTTTAAGTCTATGATGAATCGGGGACTCCGAGCGCTCCTCACACAGAGTGGTTCGAATCTGACTTGATCAAATTTTGTGATGTAGCATGAATAGAGTTTGAGACGAGAAAAGCATAGATAGCTAGAGGAGGTTCTTAGGCACTCTTGTCCATCCACTTGGCGAAAGGAAATAAAACCAAACAATCAAAACAACAAGTGGACGTCCTCGAATGAGTAAAATATGCAACCAGCATGCTCACACAATAAGATGGCAAATGAAATATGTGACAAGGCATGCACAACCAATTCTAGCATCTATCAAGCAATTTGCGATGACAAGGTCATCTATATATGAGTATATTGACTTAGGAGTCAAGTGAGAACACTTGATCATAGGTCATACTCATCGTTTAAGCTCAAGTGGGGTTACCACTTTTACATAAAGCATTGTTGTGTTCACATCTTTAGAGTTGCTTTAGCTCAAGTCTTAGAGTAAAGCTCCCCCTAGATGTGATATCCCCCCTTAGAGGGATGAACTAACCTCGGGTTTTGTCGATGATGACTTCATGTAGATGTTGAAGATGTGGATGCTCAATGTTGATGTAGATCACTTGGAGCTATCCATTTGAGTGAATTGCACTTTCAATACCTACATGGGTTAGTCCCACAAGGAACAAACAAGGATATCCATAGACATAGAGTGATGCACACACAAGATGATGTCCATGAAAACTTTTAGGTTACCTTGTCCCTTGTCTTACCAACAAGAGGGTTTGTGACTCCTTGAACTAGTGCAAGATGTGGAAGTTGATTGCACTTGTTCTTGCCAAAGTGATAAGAGTGAAGTATGTTGGCGGAGTCACCCTCAAGAACTCTCTAGTTCTTCTTCTTTTGGATCCACATCATCTTGATGGGAATCCTTGGAGTTGTAGTCATACTTGATGAAGTGGAACTTGAAGTAGTCTTGGGAATCCACTTGACTAAGGTCTTAGGAGCTTCTTCAAATGCGTCAATTTCCTCTTGAAGCTTGTCCTTGCCTTTTTGCTTGTAGTCTTGTGGTGGAAGATCATCTTGAGCTTGTGTCCCCTTGAAAGAAGTATCATACTTCTCTTGTTGAGGAACAAACTTTGTCTTGGGGTATTGATCTTCTTCCCACTCAACTCCATTGGCATTGAACTTTCGTTCAAAACCAACACCTTGATTCTTCCGGTGCATTCCTTGCTTGCGCACAATTTCCTCGAATTGCTTACTCCCGGCAAGGCTTTTGTACACTCCTTTCTCTATAATTCCCTTCAATAAGCTATTTTCTTGCTCAAGTGTAACTTGGCTAAGAGAATCATTAGTGGAATCAAGAGAACTACTAGAATCAACAATATTGGATTTAGCATGATCATTGTTACTGCTAGAGGAAGAATCTATCTTGTTCTTGTTACTAGACTTGACTTGAGGCATGTAAGTGGATAAGAGTAAACGCTTGGCAATGTAAGAAGAACTTTTCTTGCGGAGATCATCATTGATTGCTTTTAAGAACTCATGCTCTTGCTCAAGATTGAGCTTTTCAAAGCGTAATTTCCCATGAGCTCTTAAAAGTTCTCGATGATCTTCGAAGATAGTTTCATGAGCTAACTTAAGAGTGTTTAGTTCTTTAGTTAGAGCCTCAATCTTCTCCTTATCATTGTCATTCGTTTTATCTTGATTAGCATGATTAATTGACGTTTCATCATAGTATTCATCACTAGAGTTGTCAACAAGCAAATCATCACCTAACAAGTCATCTTCATCACTATTGAAATCAACATACTCGAGGTGTGTTACCTTAGGACCTTTGGCCATGAAGCATCTTCCAATTCCTTCATTTGGCGAGTCAAATATGTCGTAGGAGTTGGTTGACACAAGTGCTAGACCGGCAACACCTTCATCTTGAGTATCTTCGGAGTCGGAGTGATAACTTCTCTCGGAGTGGCTGTCGGAGTCGGAGCCGGATACCCATTCACCAACATGAGCTTGATGTATTCGTTTTGTGTAGCTCCTTGATGATTTTTCCTTCCTTTCCGAATCCTTGCTTCTCCGTGAGTATCTTCGTTCATAACGATCATCTCTACTCCTTCTCTCTCTTGGTGGTGATTCTTTGCTTCTTCTTTTTGGAAAATCTTCTCTTCTCTTGTAGGGAGCCGTACGTTCATTGGAATAGTGTCCGGGTCTTCCACAACTGTAGCAGTTTCGCTCTCGACTAGAAGATCTTTTGTCATTGTAGGACCTTGACTTGAAGCTTCTATCTTTGCTTCTACTCCTGTAGAACTTGTTGAAGTTCTTCACCATTAAGCTCAATTCTTCATTGAAGTTTTGTTTCTCACTTGATGATGTAGGGGCTTCATATGAGGCTTTGTAGGCACCACTTGATTTGTTGTGGAGTTCCTCTTTATCCTTAAGTGACATCTCATGAGCAACAATTCTTCCAATCACCTCCATTGGCTTGAGATCTTTGTAATTGGGCATCAGTTGGATCAATGTGCACACGGTATCATATTTTCCATCCAAGGCTCTTAGAATCTTCTTGATGATGAATCTATCGGTCATCTCTTCACTTCCTAAGCCGGTAATCTCATTTGTGATGAGAGCAAGCCTAGAGTACATTTCAGCGACACCTTCACCATCCTTCATTTTGAACTTGTCAAGTTGACTTTGAAGCACATCCAACTCGGATTCCTTCAGAGTCGGTACCTTCGTGCATATCAATCAAAGTGTCCCAAATTTCCTTTGCATTCTCAAGACGGCTGATTTTGTTGAATTCTTCGGGGCATAATCCGTTGAAGAGAATATCACAAGCTTGAGCATTGTATTGCAACATCTTCAACTCATCCGCGGTAGCTTCAGGGTTTGGTTCTTTCCCATCAAAGAAGTCACCTTGCAAACCAACACACACAATAGCCCAAACAGCGGGGTTATGTCCAAGAATATGCATTTTCATTTTATGCTTCCAACTAGCAAAATTTGTACCATCAAAGTAAGGACCTCTACTGTGATAATTTCCCTCGCTAGACGCCATACTCTCCTAGGTTGTGAAACCAAGGCTATGACCACCAAAAGCTATGGAGATCAAAGCAAATGGAGACCAAAGCTCTGATACCACTTGTAGGATCGAAAGTATGTCTAGAGGGGGGGTGATTAGACTACTTGACCAAAAAAACTTAACCTTTTCTCAATTTTAGTTCTTAGCAGATTTTAGCTATTGTAGGACAAGTCAAGCAATCATCACACAATTCAAGCAAGCATGCAGAGAGTATATTGGCAGCGGAAAGTAAAGCATGCAACTTGCAAGAATGTAAAGGGAAGGGTTTGGAGAATTCAAACGCAATTGGAGACACGGATGTTTTTCCCGTGGTTCGGATAGGTGGTGCTATCCTACATCCACGTTGATGGAGACTTCAACCCACGAAGGGTAACGGTTGCGCGAGTCCACGGAGGGCTCCACCCACAAAGGGTAACGGTTGCGCGAGTTCACGGAGGGCTCCACCCATGAAGGGTCCACGAAGAAGCAACCACCCACAAAGGGTCCATGAAGAAGAAACCTTGTCTATCCCACCATGGCCATCGCCCACGAAGGACTTGCCTCACTAGCGGTAGATCTTCACAAAGTAGGCGATCTCCTTGCCCTTACAAACTCCTTGGTTCAACTCCACAATATTGTCGGAGGCTCCCAAGTGACACCTAGCCAATCTAGGAGACACCACTCTCCAAGAAGTAACAAATGGTGTGTAGGTACTGAACTCCTTGCTCTTGTGCTTCAAATGATAGTCTCCCCAACACTCAACTCTCTCTCATAGGATTTGGATTTTGTGGAAAGAAGATTTGAGTGGAAAGCAAGTTGGGGAAGGCTAGAGATCAAGATTCATATGGTAGGAATGGAATATCTTGGTCTCAACACATGAGTAGGTGGTTCTCTCTCAGAACATATGAGTTGGAATTGTGTATGTGTTCTGATGGCTCTCCCTCGAATGAAGAGGAGGTGGAGGGGTATATATAGCCTCCACACAAAATCCAACCGTTACACACAGTTTTCCAATCTCGGTGGGACCGAATCAACAAACTCGGTCGGACCGAAAATGTAAACCTAGTGACCGTTAGAGATTTTCATAAGTGGATATGGGGAAAGTAGTTGAGGGTTTTAGAGCATATCACTAAGCACATGAAGCAAGAGGCTCATTAAGCAACACCTCATCCCTCCTTGATAGTATTGGCTTTTCCTAAAGACTCAATGTGATCTTGGATCACTAAAATATAAAATGAAGAGTCTTGAGCTTTTGAGCTTGAGCCAATCCTTTGTCCTTAGCATTTTGAGGGTTCCACTTTCACATCCATGCCATGCCAATCATTGAGCTTTCCTGAAATAATCATCTTGGAATAGCATTAGCTCAATGAGCTATATGTTGTTATGAATTACCAAAACCACCTAGGGATAGTTGCACTTTCAGTGGCGTACCGCAAAACGAACGAAACGGACTTGTGTTGGAGCGCTAGGTCAAAACGGGGGTCCTGTTCATCGGGAGGGGTGTGGCGTACCGCAAAACGGGACTCCACGGGATACTGTTTATCTCCACCATCGACCTCCTCCAGCCTCCACGGGCTCCTGTTCATCCAGCCTCCACCGCGCGCTGCTCCACCGGCTACTGTTCAACCACCCCTCCACCGTCAATTGTTCATCCAGCCCTCCACACCATGGGGTCCTGTTCAACCACCCCTCCACCGTCTACTGTTCATCCAGCCCTCCACACCACGGGGTCCTGTTCAACCACCCCTCCACCGTCTACTGTTCATCCAGCCCTCGACACCACGGGGTCCTCTTCATTCACCCCTCCACACCACGGGGTCCTCTTCATCCACCCCTCCATGGGCACCCCTCCACCATCTACTATTCATCCAGCCCTCCACCACACCACGGGGTCCTGTTCATCCAGAGGCAACGCCACCGCTCACTATTCATCAAACCCCCCCACAACGCTCACTGTTCATCCCATCGATCAGCTTGAGTTAGCAGCAGTAGCGAAGGAATCACTCGATCGGGTTCAGTTAGCAGCCATCGATCGGTCGCTCGGGTTCAGTAACGTGTAGCCTACAGTGCAATCACTCGGGTTCAGTTAGAGCCCAACGCCTTGCTCGGGTTCAGTTAGAGCCAACGCCTCGCACACACGCGCGTACGTGTGCGAGAGAAAGGCGCATCGCTCGGCCCCCGACCTCCCACCATAACCGGGAACTCCCCGAAATTTTCCTCCCCCTCGCTTCTACCATGGTTTTTTCCGTCATGGACGGCCCAAAGAATGTCATGCAGCTGCATCTCCGACCCGCCCAGGATGAAAAGCCCATTTTCTGTCATGATTTTTTGTCAAAGAAGTAGGAGCCCACCACATCTATGATGATACCCGGTTTTGTCTCAATTATCGTCATACAAGTGTCATATGTATGACAGAAAAAAATTTCGTTCGGCCCAAAATGTCACGGATGTGTCTTTTTTTGTAGTGTTATTGCCATTTGCCTCTCGTTTTCCTCTCCTGCACTTCACCCTTGCCGTTTTATTTGCCCTCTTTTCCTTTCGCCCTCTCTTTTCATTCGCTTTTTCTTCGCTTGTTTGCTTGTGTGTTGGATTGCTTGCCTGTCACGATGGCTCAAGATAATACTAAATTGTGTGACTTTGCCAATACCAACAATAATGATTTTATTAGCACGCCGATTGCTCCTCTTACTGATGCTGAATCTTGTGAAATTAATACTGCTTTGCTGAATCTTGTCATGAAAGATCCATTTTCTGGCCTTCCTAGTGAAGATGTCGCTACCCATCTAAACAACTTTGTTGATTTATGTGATATGCAAAAGAAGAAAGATGTGGATAATGATATTGTTAAGGTTAAGCTATTTCTGTTTTCGCTTAGAGATCATGCTAAAGCTTGGTTTTCGTCTTTACCGAAAAATAGTACTGATTCATGGAATAAGTGCAAAGATGCTTTTATTTCTAAGTATTTTCCTCCCGCTAAGATCATCTCTCTTAGAAACGATATTATGAATTTTAAGAAACTTGATCATGAACATGTTGCACAAGCTTGGGAGAGGATGAAATTTATGATACGTAATTGCCCTACACATGGTTTGAATTTATGGATGATTATACAAAAAATTTATGCCGAATTGAATTTTGCTTCTAGAAATCTTTTAGATTCGGCCGCGGGAGGCACTTTTATGGAAATCACTTTAGGACAAGCTTCCAAACTCCTAGATAATATTATGGTTAATTATTCTCAATGGCACACGAAAAGATCTACTAGTAAAAAAGTGCATGCAATTGAAGAGATTAATGTTTCGAGTGGAAAGATGGATGAACTTATGAAATTGTTTGCTAATAAGAGTGATCCTACTGATCCTAATGATATGCCTTTGTCTACTTTGGTTGATAATAATAATGAATCCATGGATGTGAATTTTGTTGGTAGGAACAATCTTGGTAATAACGTGTATAGAGGTAATTTTAATCCTAGGCCGTTTCCTAGTAATTCCTCTAATAATTATGGTAATTCCTACAACAATTCTTATGGAAATTATAATAAGATGTCCTATTATTTTGTATCTAGTATTAAAGAATTTATTAGTTCGCAAAATAGTTTCAATGGTTTGATTGAAGAAAAATTGCTTAAGATTGATGAGTTGGCTAGGAACGTGGATAGAATTTCTGTTGATGTTGATTCTTTGAAACTTAGATCTATTCCACCTAAGCAAGATATCAATGAGTCTCTCAAAGCTATGAGAATTTCCAGTGATGAGTGTAAAGAAAGAACCATAGGATGCATGCTAAAAAAGATTGCTTTATGAAAGCGTGTTCTTCTAGTTTCCATGATAATAAAGATGAAGATCTAAAAGTAATTGATGTGTCCCCTATTAAATCTTTGTTTTGCAATATAAATCTTGATAATGATGGGACTGGAGATGAGTCAACTTTAGTTAGAAGGCGTCCCAATGATTCGGAGTTTTTATATCTTGATGCCAAAATTGATAAAAGTGGGATTGGAGAGGTCAAAACTCTAAATAACAATGAATCCACTATCTTGGATTTCAAGGAATTTAATTATGATAATTGCTCTTTGATAGATTGTATTTCCTTGTTGCAATCCGTGCTAAATTCTCCTCATGTTTATATTCAAAATAAAGCTTTTACTAAACATATCGTTGATGCTTTGATGCAATCTTATGAAGAAAAACTTGAGTTGGAAGTTTCTATCCCTAGAAAACTTTATGATGAGTGGGAACCTACTATTAAAATTAAAACTAAAGATCATGAATGCTATTCTTTGTGTGATTTGGGTGGTAGTGTTTCCACGATTCCAAAAACTTTGTGTGATTTGCTAGGTTTCCGTGAATTTGACGATTGTTCTTTAAACTTGCACCTTGCGGATTCCACCATTAAGAAACCTATGGGAAAAATTAATGGTGTTCTTATTGTTGAAAATAGGAATTATGTGCTCGTAGATTTTATTGTTCTTGATATAGATTGCAATTCTTCATGTCCTATTATCCTTGGTAGACCTTTCCTTAGAACGATTGGTGCAATTATTGATATGAAGGAAGGGAATATTAAATTCCAATTTCCATTAAGGAAAGGCATGGAACACTTCCCTAGAAAGAAATTAAATTACCATATGAATCTATTATGAGAGCCACTTATGTATTGCCTACCAAAGATGGCAATACCTAGATCTATCGTCGCTTTTATGCCTAGCTAGGGGCGTTAAACGATAGCGCTTGTTGGGAGGCAACCCAATTTCATTTTTATTCCTTGATTTTTGTTCCTGTTTAGTAATAAATAATTTATCTAGCCTCTATTTGGTTGTGTTTTTTGTGTTTAATTAGTGTTTGTGCCAAGTAGAACCATTGGGAAGACTTGGGGAAAGTCTTTTTGATCTTGCTGTAAAAAACAGAAACTTTAGCGCTCACGAGAGTTGCTGCCATTATTTACTGGAGAGTGATATTTAGTTAATTATTTTTTCAGATGATTAATAGATAAATTCCTCATGTCCAGCAATTTATTTTAGAATTTTTGGGGTTCCAGAAGGATTCGAAACATACAGATTACTACAGACTGTTCTATTTTTGACAGATTCTGTTTTTCATGTGTTGTTTGCTTATTTTGATGAATCTATGGCTAGTAATAAAGTTTATGAACCATAGAAAAGTTGGAATAAAGTAGGTTTAACACCAATATAAACAAAGAATCAGTTCATTATAGTACCTTAAAGTGGTGGTTTGTTTTCTTTTACTAACGGAGCTCACGAAGATTTTCTTTTAAGTTTTGTGTTGTGAAGTTTTCAAGTTTTGGGTAAGGATTTGATGGACTATGGAACAAGGAGTGGTACGAGCCTAAGCTTGGGGATGCCCAAGGCACCCCAAGGTAAAAATACAAGGACACCAAAAAGCCTAAGCTTGGGGATGCCCCGGAAGGCATCCCCTCTT
This sequence comes from Triticum aestivum, assembly GCF_018294505.1. Taxonomy (NCBI): domain Eukaryota; kingdom Viridiplantae; phylum Streptophyta; class Magnoliopsida; order Poales; family Poaceae; genus Triticum; species Triticum aestivum. The sequence goes on from NC_057797.1 coordinate 206,408,110, forward strand.
TCGTCTTCGTCTATCGGTAACTTTACTTGGAGCTATATTTTTATTCGCCACATGGTATGTGTTTTGCTTGGAGCGTCTTGTATGATTTGAGTCTTTTATTTTTAGTTTACCACAATCAACCTTGCTGTAGACACCTTTTGGGAGAGACTCACATGAATTGGAATTTATTAGAATACTCTATGTGCTTCACGTATATCTTTTAGAGCACGGCGGTGGTTCTATTTATAGAAATAATTGACCTCTCATGCTTCACTTATATCATTTTGAGAGTCCTTAGAACAGCATGGTAATTCATTTTGGTTATAAATTTTAAATGCTAAGAGAAGTTGGATGCTTGATAGATGGTTTTGGGATATAAAGGTGGTAATATTAGAGGTGTGCTAGTTGAGTAATTGTGAAATTGATGAAAACTTGTGTTGAAGTTGGCAAGTCCCGTAGCATGCACATATGGTAAATGTTATGTGACAAATTTGAAGCATGGGGTGTTCTTTGGTTGCTTTCCTTATGAGTGGCGGTCGGGGACGAGCGATGGTCTTTTCCTAGCAATCTATCCCCCTAGGAGCATGCGCGTAGTGCTTGGTTTTGATGACTTGTAGATTTTTGCAATAAGTATCACTACAAAAAAAAGACACACCCGTGACATTTTGGGCCAAATGAATTTTTTTTTCTGTCATGCATATGACACTTCTATGACGATAATTGTGACAAAACCCGGTATCATCATAGATGTGGTGGGTTCCTACTTCTATGACAAAAAATCATGACAGAAAATGGGCTTTTCATCATGGGCGGGCCAGAGACGCAGCTGCATGACATTCTTTGGGCCATCCAAGACGGAAAAAAAACGTGGTAGAAGCGAGGGGGAGGAAAATTTCGGGGAGTTCCCGGTTACGGTGGGTGGTCGGGGGCTGAGCGATGCGCCTTTCTCTCGTACATGTACGCGCGTGTGTGCGAGGCGTTGGCTCTAACTAAACCCAAGCGAGGCGTTGGGCTCTAACTGAACCCGAGCAATTGCACTGCAGGCTACGCGTTACTGAACCCGAGCGATCGATTGATGGCTGTTAACTGAACCTGATCGAGCGATTCCTTCGCTACTGCTGCTAACTGAAGCCGATCGATGGGATGAACAGTGAGCGTTGCCGGGGGGGTTGGATGAACAATGAGCGGTGGCGTTGCCTCTGGATGAACAGGACCCCGTGGTGTCGTGGAGGGCTGGATGAACAGTAGACGGTGGAGGGGTGCCCGTGAAGGGGTGGATGAATAGGACCCCGTGGTGTGGAGGGCTGGATGAATAGTAGATAGTGGAGGGGTGGTTGAACAGGACCCCTTGGTGTGGAGGCCGGATGAACAGTAGACGGTGGAGGGGTGCCCGTGGAGGGGTGGTTGAACAGGACCCCGTGGTGTGGAGGGCTGGATGAACAGTAGACGGTGGAGGGGTGGTTGAACAGTAGCCGGTGGAGTAGCGCGCGGTGGAGGCTGGATGAACAGGAGCCCGTGGAGGCTGGATGAACAGGAGCCTGTGGATGCTGGAGGAGGTTGACGGTGGAGATGAACAGTATCCCGTGGAGTCCCGTTTTGCGGTACGCCGCACCCCTCCCAATGAATAGGACCCACGTTTCGACCGTAGCGCTCCAACACAAGTCCGTTTCCTCCGTTTTGCGGTACGCCACACCCCTCCCGATCAACAGGACCCCCATTTCGACCGTAGGAGGTCCATTTCCTCTTTTTTGCGGTACGCCACACCCCTCCCGATGAACAGGATCCTGTTTCGAACGTGGCCGGTCAAACACAAGGCCATTTCCTCCGTTCTGTGTTACGCCAGGCCTCGTTTCCATTGCCTATTCCATCCAAGCCCTCCCGATGAACACGATGCATCCGTTGCCTCCCCATGAACACGACGCATTCCGTTGCCTCCCCATGAACACGACGACGACGCCGTTTCTCCGTTCCGACCCAGCCATGTACACGAGCCATCGCCGTACGTATGCGCGAGTAGGCGTTCAAGACCCCGCCCGTATGTACACATACGTGGCCGTATTTTCTTTATTGCACCCTGACCGCTGTACGTACGTGTACATGCTACGTGCGCGCCTCTACTACGACACGTGCGCGCCTCTACATCGACCAGTATATATGTATGTACACATTCGCGACCAGAATGACAACTCTATGTATGCTTCGACCAGGTGGGTCCCGACTGTCAGGCACTTCCTTGCGTGCGAAGATGTAGCTAGTGGGCCCCAGCAGTCAGGGGGGCGAATTGTTTTTTTGCCTAGACACACTTCCTTGTGTGCGAAGTTGTAACTGGTGGGTCCCAGCAGTCAGGGGAGAAATGTTTTTTTTCGCGAAATACGGTGGCCCGTTCGGTGGGTCCCCGCTGTCAGGTGGAGGAATAATTATTTTGCACGTAATAAGGAGGCACTTCCTTGCTGCGGCCGTGGACCCAGCTGTTAGCCTCTCCACGTATAGTCCATGTCCGATGGAAGTCGTTCCTTGACCACATTGACCACACCGCGCCGAGAGCACCAGGGCGGTGGACGACGGCGAGGCCTAGGAAGGGGACGCCAGGGAGCCGGGGAAGACGCGGCGGTGGAAGCCCGCGCGGAGAGGAGTACGAGGGTTCACTGGTTCGGCTGCGGTGTGAGGCTGCCGTCGCCGCAGGGCCTGGCCAGCGCTGGGAATTGTAGGGGGCGGTGAGGCCTCCGCGGCAGCACAGACGGCCACGGGAGTCAGGAGCATGTGGCACGACCGGCGCTGCTTTGGGCGGCTGGAGCAAGAAGACCAGAGGTTGAAGAAGCATGACGGACGTTGGATGGACATCGGACGGTCACTGGAGCTAGAATCGTTCATATTGACTAAAGTTGACAAAGGCCCCTGTCCCAGTCAACTTAGTAGGCCCACAAGTCAGCCTCCCACCATGGTGGGTCCCAGCTAGCAGGGGAGTATTCATTTTTTTGTCCGTAATAAGGAGGCGCTTCCGGTGGGTCCGAGCTGATAGCGGGGGGAACGTTTTTTTCACGAAATACGCTGGCCCGTCCGGTGGGTCCGAGCAGTCAGGGGGGAAACATTTTTTCGCGAAATAAGGTGGCCCGTCCGGTGGGTCCCTGCTGTAAGGTGGAGGAATAATTATTTTGCGCGTAATAAGGAGGCACTTCCTTGCGGCCGCCTGGACCCAGCTGTCAGCCTCTCCACGTACAGTACTCTTCCGATGGAAGTCGGTCGTTGACCACGTTGACCACGCCGCGCCGAGAGCACCAGGGCGGTGGTCTGGACGACGGCGAGGCCTAGGAAGGGGACGACGCGGAGCCGGGGAAGACGCAGCAGTGGAAGCCCGCGCGGAGAGGAGTACGAGGGTTCACTGGTTCGGCTGCGGTGTGAGGCTGCCGTCGCCGCAGAATAACAGGGGGTGTGGGTGAGTGGAGGGATGGCCTGGCCAGCGGTGGGAGTAGTATGGGGGCGGTGAGGCCTCCGCGGCAGCACAGCCGGCCACGGGAGGCAGGAGCAGGCGGCACGACCGGCGCTGCTTTGGGCGGCTGGACCAAGAAGACCAGAGGTTGAAGAAGCACTACGGCCGTTGGATGGACATCGTACGGTCACTGAAGCTAGAAACGTTTATTATTGACTAAGTTGACAAAGCCCTTGGTACGCTCCAACTTAGTAGGCCCACAGGTCAGCCTCCGAAACGGTGCGCCCCAGATGTCAGGGGGAGGAATCATTTTTTGGGCGGCCGAAGCTAAGAATATCCGAGATTGAAGAAGAAGCACGACATCCGTTGGATAGACATCCAACGGCCACTGCTGCTAGAACCGTGTGTTGACTATAATAAGTTGGCAAAGCCTTGCATACGCGTCAACTTATTTTTTTAGGGGACGCGTCACTTAGTAGGCCCACAAGTGTGTGGCAGAGAACTTATAGCCCATTTGCGTTTTGTAAGAATGTACAACCCATTTTGGAATTCTAATGGAATTTACAACAGCCCATTTACAGTTTGTTAAAAGTACAACCCATTTTCTAGCTAGGACAATGATTAATAATTTCAACCAACCGTTGAAGACAGAATTCAATAAAATTTCCCACATTTTGATGGGCTCCGAAATATTTTTATCCCGAAATTTCTAGTCAGATTAAATATAAATTTGTATTACGTAAAAATCCAACGAAACATTGCGCGCGCAACAATGAAAATTTAAGATTTTCAAAATCCATAAATAATATTTTATAAACTAATTTCGTGTTTGGTGCATTTTTTATAGTTACTGCCCAGTTTTTATAATTACATCCCATTTATTATTTTTAAAGCCCATTTTCCTGTTAAGCCTAATGCATCCCTCCTAGGAAAGATTTGCAGCCCAGCGGGGCGGAGAATAACAAGTTGACCTTGCCTGGGTATTCCTCAAAAAGACGTATAGCTGGGCTAGCCATTTTCATCTTGAAAAAATTAGTATCTGGGCTGGATATCTGGCCTGGGCTAGACGGGCCACAGCCCGCCCAGTTAATACCCTGCTCTCCTCTGAACAACAACGAAATCATCGCCAAGAAAAACTCTGCAGTGCTCACGCCTCAAAAACACAAATACTGCTCGAGCTGCTTGGTCCCAGCTGTCGGCCGCACCTTGTGCAATTCTCTCGTTTATATTGACTACATAGATTGACAATGGTGTGGGACCGTGATGTGAGGAAACCAGGAGAAAGCAAGAAAAAATATAGTTGTACATAATAAGGAGGCACTTGCATATGTATGACTATGGTCCTAGTGGGTCCCTAGTGTCATCCAGTTAAAATAAAGTCATCTCCTGAATCCTCATGTTCGTTGACGATGTTAACAATGCTTGGCGCCACGGCGAGCGCAACAACTCAAAGGACAACGGAGAGGGCCTCGCGGGCCCTACGGATGGTCTGATACAGCGCCCGCTACTCATTCAGGAAGCCAGGATCATCGGACACCTATGAGCACCTTCGAGAAACTGAGACGACATGAAACGGTAAGGCCGCGCTTGGGAGCTCTGGTTTATTTCAAACCTGTATTAACATACAAGTGTAATTTACTCGTCAACGAAAACAACGCGTAAAATACAGGCGTAATGAAACCGAGGGCCCGAGGTCTGTAAGTAAAACCGGCGGGTTACGCGTGTAATTTGAGAGACCAGTGTATATTTTACGAGCACTGCTATATGGACGACATTACCAGACGATACATGCACGACGTGCGTATCATGCCATCCATGGGCAAGGCTGAAACAACAGCTAACGGCTGGATTAGCAATCGTCCGAGTGTCGTTCAGCGTTTTTATCGTGTGTCAAGTACTTCCGATATTTTACTAGTCGAAATCGACCAACCAAGCGCCTTCGCCCGAGACCATCTGCTTTAATTTACAAGCGTCAGTTTTACAAGCGGTTTTGGTTGGAAAACGACGATCCAATCACGGCCTAATATCATGAGTTGGTCGGAAGATCATATGGTTTCACGTCTAACCTACCCGACTTGTCGTATAGGCTATGAATGAAACATCAGACGATGAACTTCTTAAGCACGGAAACAACAGAAGAGGATGATCTTCTTAACAAGCAAATCACTGGCATTAGATCGACATGCAAAACAATACGAAGCATTATTCTCAGGAGGCACGGTGAACAGCTCGTGATGCCGCATGCCACAACATTCCAAGCTCAACTTTGCAATCAAACACAAGGCCTGGCATTACATAGACAATATTCAGAACAAACTCTTAACACAGGAATATCTCAGCAGAGTAACTATTTACTTCTAAACTGAACACAGGAATAGGAAAAAACACTCGACGCTGCTCACAGCAAGGGCGTCCCACTCAAAAATATCAAATGCATGTCTTCTGGCTAACATCAATGAGCAAATTTTGACAAGGTTTTCCAATTCCAATATATTAAACTAACGTCTTCTTGCTAACATCAATGATTAAACTTTGACAAGCTTTTCCCATTCAAAATATGTAATGCCTATGATCGTGGAGTCCTGTCGTAGCTTTTGTACTTGTTTGGGCACTTTTTGCCCAGGGCACTCCACGTGTTGTTAAATTGCCAATGGTCTCTGCAGACTAGTCATGTCACCGGTGTCTAATAATACTCTGTAAAGCTTCTCGGTCATTCCTTCTGTAATGTAGCGCAAACAGTGACTGCTTCTTTCTGCAAAGTGGAACGACCAACTAGACCCAGTAATGCAGCAGTTTGCCTTACACATTGGCTCCTTTTGTGCAGTTCAACTAAAATCGAAGTCGGAATAAAACCGAGCTTTAATTTTGATATCCCTGTAAGCAACAATAGGTATAAGGGAAACAATTACTAAGAAATAACGGTTGATGACTTGTACTCCCAGAAGAAAAGCATCTACTGATCTACTTTATCTTAATGGGAAACAAAGCAGGAGAGTAGCAATTCTCCATCAGTGTGATTCATTCATATTGACTGAGACATTATCTTAACAATGCCTTGTTTCAACATGTATAAAGAACGACAAAGCTTATAAAGGGGGTGATGCTGAATTTGTTGTAACAAAGCAACAAGCATCATGTCTGGGTTGGTCCCATTTTTGTTCACTACTTAATGGGAAAAGACAGCAATACAATAGCTTCAATTCATCATTTATTTAAAACAGTACCAATACAAGTAGCACAACATCTCAAAACACACTGCACGATCATGTGGATGAAGGCAAGTACCAACCTGTCATGACGCACACAAGATCACGTACGAATCTGCCAACACGAATAGGAAATCCAATCTCGTTTTGTGCAGTTGCACTGAAATCAAGCAAAGTGTTTCGCGTAGCGAAGCAAAATGTCACAATAGCAACAAGTTGAATAGATATCCCTGTATAAACAGAGGCAAAAAAGGAATCAATTACTGGCTAATAAAGGAGGATGAAACATGCGGCCACAAAAATGGTAATCCCGCCAATCCCTAACAAGTGTTGCAGTTTTGAAATAAGATTCAGTAGTTAATTCTGAGAGTGGCATCAATTACTGGCTTATAAAGGGGGTGATGCTGAATTTGTTGTAACAAAGCAACAAGCATCATGTCTGGGTTGGTCCCATTTTTGTTCACTACTTAATGGGAAAAGACAGCAATACAATAGCTTCAATTCATCATTTATTTAAAACAGTACCAATACAAGTAGCACAGCATCTCAAAGCACACTGCACAATCATGTGGATGAAGGCCTGTACTGACCTTTCATGAGACGACCAACATAAAATACGAATCTACCAACACGAATAGGAAATCCAATCAAGTTTTGTGCAGTTGCACTGAAATCAAGCAAAGTTGCCGGTGTGACATTTAAGTTTTCTATAGCAACAAGTTGAATAGATATCCCTGTTTTAAGAGGCAAAAAAGAAAACAATTACTGGCCAATAAAGGAGGATGAAACATGCGGCCACAAAAAGAAGCATCTACCTTATCTTGATGGAAAACAAAGTATAGGACAGTAGCATTTCTAAAACGGTTGCATTGATTCATATTAATAGAGAAATTCTTTTAAAACAGATCAGTAGTTAATTCTGAGATTAACAACAGCAAAATAGCTGCATGGGACATGCCAGCACCATGTGCGTCCACACGTATAAATGGGTGATGCAGAGTATGTAGCCAAGCAGCATATATGCGCTGGTCCCATATTTGTTCTCTTTGAACCTTCTTCCTATGTGAGGGCAGCAAATCTAGTCGTGCACAAACTACCCGACCCCCCAGTTTCTTTCCCTTTTCAACAAAGAGATCGGTTCCTTACAGATGTGTGTACTGGGTTACCCCCTTTTTCCCTTTTCGACCTACAAAGCGGCTGGATAGCCAGTCTATACTACTTTCCGCCCCTCCTTTCCTCATTGAACCACGTCCTAGATTCTTGCTCCAGCCCACCGCACCCTTCTTTCCTCTTTGAACCAAGACCTAGATTCGACTACAGATCGAAAAAGATCCACATGCAGCTAGAGCAACGACGGTTTCAAAGAAACTTATACCTTAGGGTCGTCGGGATGTGGCAAGGCGTGCGGCGGGAGGCCGGATCTGCCCACACTACGTACGGCAGCGAGGAAGAAGGGGTCGGTGGCCCTCCCGCACAGGCGCTGGGTGAAAGAGAACAGCGCAGCCGGCAGTGGATTGCCTCCCTCGCCGAAGGCGATAGAGTGAACGCTGCACCTCCTCCCCTTCCCGGTGCGACGGGATACGGACGCCTCCTTCACCAGCTGTGAGGGGGGAGAGAGAGACAAGAGGCCAACGCAGTCTTGTTTAGATCTGGTGAAGAGAGGGTGAGAGACTGTGAATATAGCAAACCCTAGCAAATGAACGCTGAGCCTCCAGCGTGTAACATATATGTAGTGCGGCGAGCGTGTGGAGAGTGCAAACCCTAGCGAACAAGCGCTGAGGCTCCCGCTTATATATATACTACTGTAGTACGGACTGAGCTCCGGTGCCTTCACTGCACCTGCTTTTGGCTGTATGACAGGTGAGCCAGCCACATTTTGGGCCCACCTGTCGTAAAACCCTAGCGAAAATTGCACCAACGTGAAAGACGACTGCGTCTCCAACGCAACCAAGGTGAACTGACGAAGGATATCATCTTTGTGCGTAACAAGCAAAGAGCACTGATGGAAGACAGCTTGTTTTTCGTCGAAAATCGATCAGCTTCACCAGCCGACGCAACCATGAGGCGCAACCATGAGCATCGATAGGTCATCGTGGTGATGCATCATCCATTTGGCATCAAGTTTGGGTGAGGCACCTAAGAAGTTCGACAAATCCTCACTGTGGTCTGTTTCTTCTCAGTAATCAAGCTCGAGGAAGGAAGAACCACGTGGCAGAGGACAGTGAGGCGGAACAACAATGGCCATCCAATTTTGTGCAGTTCCACTAAAATTGAGGAAGACATGCCCGGGTATGGAGACACGCATCGCTGTTTCCAAAAATATAAAAAAGGGTTAGCAACGACATCTCAATTGTCAATAAGAATTAATGAAAAGTACACCAACAAACAGAAGCATCATAATTATCTTGATGGGAACTAAACCAGGATACCCGAGAAAAAAAGCATTTCTTCATTTAACCAGTGATAGTACTACCACCATATGGACAATGACCGCACAACCACCATGTACTTTTTGTCGAAACAACATGTATACCTCCACCGAGGCATAAATCAGGACAACTTTTTGAGTGGCATTTCCTCTATAATAGTACTAGTAGGTGATGTTGGACCAGCCGACGAACCCTAGCTACTATGCATGGGGAGCTGGGGAGTAGTCGCATAGAAGAAAACCCGCACGCAGCGACCTGGGGAGCTGGACCAGTACAAGAAGTTATACCTCAGGTGGGCGAGATGTCGTTTAGGCGGGCGGGCGGGATCTGCCCACACGACGGCAGCGAACAAGGGCGCGAAGGATCTTCGTCTGCGCCAATGCCGGCTCCGAGAGGACGGTGCGCATCGGCTTCCACCGTCGCCGACGGCGAAAGTGTCAACACTGCACCTCCACACCTCTCGCAGCAGACGGGATTCGGCCGGATCTGTGACCACCGGTGAGGAGAGAGATAGAGTGGACACTGTCATCTTGTTTTGATATGGAGAGGGTGAGAGAGCGAGACGCGAGAAACTCTATCAAACAAGAGGCTATAATGGAGTAAAAAAATCTCTCCATAGCAGTGGTTTTAAATAGAATACGCGCGTTCCCGAAAAAAGAAACGAAAACTGGCGGACAATTTTTTAAGGGTCTGTTTAGGACACATCTAGATGTGACATAGTTATGTCACATATAAGTTGATGTCCACTCTGTTTGTGGTCTTTTCCTAGTTTTTTTGTTTCTTGTTGCTACATTATATACTTGTGGGAGCTTAGATGTGATATCCTTAAATAACATCTAGATGTGAATTAGACAAACTGATTTTCTAACGTACCAAGAAAGAAAACTCGATCAAAAACACGCCCCCGCTTCCAGGTCACGAGAGTCGTCGCGCACACACACATAGACATAGACATGCATATCCGTGTTTACGTAAAATTCCATTTCCATCTCCATCTCCAATCATATTTGTCCAACTGGCACATTATTTACGTTGTTAATTATATACGCAGCAATATTAACGTACAACATCTCTTGTTTGCGCACGTCCGGACCGCTGCCACGGCCGGTCCTGACCAACCCGAACCCTCTTCATCACCCGTGCGTGCTTCCCACCCAAAACGGTCAGTGTCGCATTCATGCTCGACCAGAGCGGATGCGACCTCTCACTGGCGCCGGCATTGATTGCAGCGTGCCGGCTGAGAGAGCGTCGCCCGCGCCACTTCCGGGTGCACGCGGCTGCTCCGCGTTCAAAGGTCGCAATAGCCGGCTACAACATGCGCGATCTCTTCCAGTAGTAAGTTCTTGGGAGTCCGTGCTACAGCTAGCTGTCCTCCCCCAACTCGTCAATCTCTTCCAGTAGTGCTAGTACTCCATGGCGCGATCCATCGACAAGCAGGCGAGAAAGTTATGGTATACTACTCGGTTTGCGGTGAGTGGCATGCCGAGCGACCGTGTGGGGTCGAGCCGTGGAGGAGGGTGAGACACGAACACGACAGACGTGATTTAAACATTGGTTTTGCTCGATGGCGCGATCCAACGAAACGAAACGTTGGTTTCTCTCCGTTTCCATTTTTTCTCCGGAAAAACGGAAACTTTTCCACTCCATTTTCATTCCTATTCCAAGGTTGCCCCGTTACAACATTCCATCAAATACAAAGGAAAACTAACACGCATGCTGATGCATCTCAATGATTCACAGATCATAGCCAATATTTACTTCACAACTAAAGAAAAAAGTTGTGAGAGCGTGTACGATAGAAAAACTACTGATGGGGTCACTACGACTTAAACCCTAAACCCTAAACATGATTTAATTTCCTGGCCAGGTAGAACCTGTCGAAGGAATGTGCTAGAGGGAGATTCTTTAGTGAGAATGTCAGCAACAATAGAAGCAACACTCTTTGGTTCTCCACCTTCTGGTACCTCTTGTTCCATAGCACTTTCCATGTCGGGAAGGAAAGACGGCTGGCACCCTCGGATCATACGATGCTTTTGTGCAGTTCCACTAAAATCGACCTGAGCATCCCTGATGGCAAAGATATTGAAGAAGTGTGATTAGAATAATAGTACTGGCACTAGTTCATGAGACATAAACTCATCACAAATAGAAGCCGGTAGAAGTAGAGAAAGATCGACATGGAGATGGAGCTACGGCAGTGGAGCAAGCCGGCTCCAAAAGGAAGATGGACTACCTGGGACGTCGGGCTGTAGCTAGAAGGGCGGTTGGGACGCGGCATCGGCCCATACCGCGGTGACCCCCGATTGGGACGCACCGACTGTGGGTTTTCTCCCTCGCCGATGTCGACCGCGTCTACGCAGAACATTGTTCCCTTCCCCCAGCTGCGGGATCAGGCCTGTCGTTCTATGCTTGTGAAGAGAGCAACCTAAGCAAGCAGGCTTGTAGCTTAGGCTCCTGCTAGTGTATATATAGTGGTTTTCTTTTTCTCTCCATATCAACCATTTTATATTGCGTACGTGTCATTCAAGAGTGAAATGGTGGTTGCTTCTTCCGACTAACTTATTGTGTGATTTGACTGCTCCTTAGTGGCCCCTACACGTACTCCCCCTACGTGTATGCAACAGTCACACATACACATGGACGCAAAAACGCGCGCGACGCCCTAATGCATGCATGTCCGAGCACACGACGGAACACACACGGTCACGCTCAAGTGCTCAACCTACACGTGCATGCACACACATACTCAGTCAGGGTGAGCTAGTGACCATATGAACACCGGAAAATATATATATTGAGCGCAATGAGCGTATTATGAAGTCCACTGACCGTATTTTTACAAATATACAGTGACAGACAGTGTATTTATCTCGTTTGAAATTAAGCCATATTAACCGGAGAGGAGGCAGCATGGACTAGCATTACTCTACTGTCTCCCGTCAACTTGCCGAACGAGGAGAAGGTTGCAGGACGGGAGAAGCTTGCGCGCGGTGGCTCGCAGGACAAGGAGAAACTTTTGACTAATGCAAGCTCTCCCTCGCTCAGGCGGTGGACGTGCAACAGTTAATTCGGTGTCATATTGCCGGAAGCATACACTATACTACTAGTGCTATTATTGTTCGACTTCCCGAATAGCCAAGCGCAAAGTTTACTAGTACTACTACTATAGTCCATAAAGGTACGTACTATACTAGTACTAGGAACCGGATGGAGGAGCATCTGCACTCTTATTATAATTTTAAAATGTGATAAAGCAATCTTCAACACATTTGGTTCTCTTCGAGGGTTCTCGCATGTGATAATGGAAGTTGATTGCATGGAACACTCTCGCCACAATTCTCACTTAATTATGGCTCATATCCTATTACAAATAGTAGCGCTCAGTAATATTTCCTCTTTTTTGTTATTCAGCATGTAAACAGGTCAACAAACCTTGCGGCGCATCTTCGTGCGAACCGTGCTTGCTGCACTTTGAATGTGGCCAAGAGATGGCTTGATGAAACACCTCGCTTCCTACTTCTTTTTTTGCGGGGTACCTCGCTTCTTCAGAGCAACTTACAGTGGGAAAGGTGGAGCTTATGATTTGACTGCTCATTACTCACTATTAATGCGGCGCAACGACCGGGCTGAGTCTCCCATGCGGTTGTGCACTACCCCCTCGGTTCTTAAATATACTCCGGAGTATTTGTCTTTCTAGACATTTCAACGAGTGACTACTCAAATATTTGTCTTTTTAGAGATTTCAAATGGACTGGCACATACGGATGCATATAGACATATTTTAGAGTGTAGATTCACTCATTTTGCCCCGTACATAGTCACTTGTTGAAATCTCTGTTAAGACGAATAGAATATTTAGGAATGGAGGGAGTACACATACGAAGCAAAATGAGTGTATCTACACTCTAAAATATGCCCGTTTGAAATTTGTAAAAAGGCAAATATTTAGGAACGAAGGAGTATAATTTTGTGCATGGCACATGGACCCGGATGATGAAGAGGCTTCTGGCAATGCTATCAAGCTTCCATCATTTGTTTACATAATTGATGTACTATACAAATAATTTTCCAGCGACATGAAATTGTACAATGGTGTGAGCTTTCAGCTTTTGTTTCGCGTGTCTTGCCATCGATGCTCTTTCGAAAACAATAAAAAACTAACTTCCTTGCTAATGCATGTCAATTATTAGCAGATCAGAGCTAATAATAACATCACAACTGAAGACAAAGTTGTGAGAAGGTGTTAAATTAAAATTGATCCATGCTTTGATTGGTAGCAACGTCCCCCAGCTCTGTCTAAATCAACAAGGCATGTTGGGGAAAAAGTAGTTGTCTGGAGCATGCAACATTCCGATCATTTTGTGCAGTTCCACTAAAATAGAGCTGAGCATCCCTGTTCCAAAGGTATCAAGTGTGATTACGATAATAGAGGACTGCTGATGAAACAATAAACACACAAATAGAAGCCGGTCACCTTTGCAGTCTCTCTTGAGACTAACTAGTTGGAGAAAATTAGGCTCGGAGTTGGATGAGGAGGATAGAGCATAACCAATCTCCCTTTGTGCAGTCGCACTAAAATGTAGAGACGTTGCCCGTGTACCATTTTAGTACAACTGCACAAAACACTCTTAAGAAAAAAGTGATTTGTGCAGTTCACCAAAAGGTCGCAATAGCAACGAGGTGAAATGGATAGCCTTGTTTGCAAAAAAGAGGTAGAAAGGAAACAATTACTGGCCAATAATAGTTGATGACACATGCGATGACAAAAAAGAAGCATATTCCTTGTCCTAAGGGAAGATAACAACACGATTGTGTTTGTCTAAAATGGTGTGAGGACGAGAATGCAATATGGAAAGTACGCCGGACGAGCTACGTTTTGGGCAAAGAACTATCGAAGATCCACATGCAGCGACGTGGGAAAACGGGCAGTGGAGCAAGGCCAGAAGGGATACCAGGAGGTCATCGGGATGTAACTAGGTGAACGGCGGCGGGCGGAATCTGCGAGCAGGTGGCGTAGGCCCTGCCACATCGGAGCTTGGTCAGAGAGAACGACGTGTACCGGAGATCGGGATGTGCTGCCTCGGCACCGTCGAACGGAGAAACGATGCACTTCCTCCCTTTCCCCCGGCGGACGGGATGCGGCCGGATCAGTGACCAACGGTGAGAGAGAGAGGCCACCGCACTCCCTTTCCCCCGGCGGACAAGATGCAGCCGGATCAGTGACCAACGGTGAGAGAGAGAGAGGCCACCGCACTCCCTTTCCCCCAGTGGACGGGATGCGGCCGGATCAGTGACCAACGGTGAGAGAGAGAGGCCACCGGATCCTTGTGTGAGATACTCTGAAGAGCATACTACCTTTTCCTCCATAAATATCGTTTTATATTTTGTGTACGTGCCATTGAGCGCTATAACTTTATTTAAAAATAATGCGGCAACGCGTCAAGTCGAACTTTGTTTCGTGCACGCGTGGTACACGACCTCCCTAGGTAAAAAACCGCTACAGGCGTTCAAATTAGCACGTGGGCTGCCATTTCGTAAAGAAATGAGCTCCACCATGAACCCGCGCGGGTGTGGCTGGGCACGAAGCGTGAGTACGTGCACGGTGCACCTATTCTCTTCTTGTATACATACACCACCTACGTGGGGTTGTGTGAGAGAGATACAAACCTACAGAGATATAGTGTGTCCGTTCTTGAGAGTTTTTTTTGTGGGGGGGTCAATCAAAAAATTTAACATATGCAATGTGTGTGAAATAGAGTCCTGGATATAACATATATATAGAGGGGGCGATCCACGAGAAGAGAGTGGAGGTATCTGTTGGGGAACGTAGTAATTTCAAAAAAATTCCTACGCACACGCAAGATCATGGTGATGCACAACAACGAGAGGGGAGAGTGTTGTCTACGTACCCACGCAGACCGACTGCGGAAGCGTTGACACAACGTAGAGGAAGTAGTCGTACGTCTTCCCGATCCGACCGATCCAAGCACCATTACTCTGGCACCTCCGAGTTCCTAGCACACGTACAGCTCGATGACGATCCCCGGGCTCCGATCTAGCAAAGCGTCGGAGAAGAGTTTCATCAGCACGACAGCGTGGTGGCGATCTTGATGTACTACCGTCGCAGGGCTTAGCCTAAGCACTGCTACAATATAATCGAGGTGGAATATGGTGGCAGGGGGCACCGCACACGGCTAAGGAACGATCTCAATGATCAACTTGTGTGTCTAGAGGTGCCCCCTGCCTCCGTATATAAAGGAGCCAAGGGGGAGGGGGGAGGGCGCAGGAGGAGTCCTACTCCTACCGGGAGTAGGACTCCCCCCCCCCAATCCTAGTTGGACTAGGATTCCCCGAGGGGGAAAGAGAGAGAGGGGGGCCGGCCACCTCTCCTAGTCCTAATAGGACTAGGGGAGGGGGGAGGCGCGCGGCCACCTTGTGCTGCCCCTTTCTCCTTTCCACTAAAGCCCATTAAGGCCCATATGGCTCCCGGGGGGTTCCGGTAACCTCCCGGTACTCCGGTAAAATCCCGATTTCACCAGGAACACTTTCGATGTCCAAATATAGGCTTCCAATATATCAATCTTTATGTCTCGACCATTTCAAGACTCCTCGTCATGTCCGTGATCACATCCGAGACTCCGAACTAACTTCGGTACATCAAAATGCATAAACTCATAATAACTGTCATCGTAACGTTAAGTGTGCGGACCCTACGGTTCGAGAATAATGTAGACATGACTGAGACACATCTCCGGTCAATAACCAATAGCGGGACCTGGATGCCCATATTGGCTCCTACATATTCAACGAAGATCTTTATCGGTCAGACCGCATAACAACATACGTTGTTCCCTTTGTCATCGGTATGTTACTTGCCCGAGATTCGATCATCGGTATCCAATACCTAGTTCAATCTCGTTACCGGCAAGTCTCTTTACTCGTTCCTTAATACATCATGCCGCAACTAACTCATTAGTTGCAATGCTTGCAAGGCTTATGTGATGTGCATTACCGAGAGAGCCCAGAGATACCTCTCCGACAATCGGAGTGACAAATCCTATTCTCGAAATACGCCAACCCAACATCTACCATTGGAGACACCTGTAGAGCTCCTTTATAATCACCCAGTTACGTTGTGACGTTTGGTAGCACACAAAGTGTTCCTCCGGCAAACGGGAGTTGCATAATCTCATAGTCATAGGAACATGTATAAGTCATGAAGAAAGCAATAGCAACATACTAAACGATCGGGTGCTAAGCTAATGGAATGGGTCATGTCAATCAGATCATTCAACTAATGATGTGACCTCATTAATCAAATAACAACACTTTGTTCATGGTTAGGAAACATAACCATCTTTGATTAACGAGCTAGTCAAGTAGAGGCATACTAGTGACACTAAGCTTGTCTATGTATTCACACATGTATTATGTTTCCGGTTAATACAATTCTAGCATGAATAATAAACATTTATCATGATATAAGGAAATAAATAATAACTTTATTATTGCCTCTAGGGCATATTTCCTTCAGTCTCCCACTTGCACTAGAGTCAATAATCTAGATTATACTGTAATGATTCTAACACCCATGGAGCCTTGGTGCTGATCATGTTTTGCTCGTGGAAGAGGCTTAGTGAACGGGTCTGCAACATTCAGATCCGTATGTATCTTGCAAATCTCTATGTCTCCCACCTGGACTAGATCCCGGATGGAATTGAAGCATCTCTTGATGTGCTTGGTCCTCTTGTGAAATCTGGATTCCTTTGCCAAGGCAATTGCACCAGTTTTGTCACAAAAGATTTTCATTGGACCCGATGCACTAGGTATGCACCTAGATCGGATATGAACTCCTTCATCCAGACTCCTTCGTTCGCTGCTTCCGAAGCAGCTATGTACTCCGCTTCACATGTAGATCCCGCTACGACGCTTTGTTTAGAACTGCACCAACTGACAGCTCCACCGTTTAATGTAAACACGTATCCGGTTTGCGATTTAGAATCGTCTGGATTAGTGTCAAAGCTTGCATCAACGTAATCTCTTACAGTGAGCTCTTTGTCACCTCCATATACGAGAAACATATCCTTAGTCCTTTTCAAGTATTTCAGGATGTTCTTGACCGCTGTCCAGTGATCCACTCCTGGATTACTTTGGTACCTCCCTGCTAAGCTTATAGCAAGGCACACATCAGGTCTGGAACATCTTTCATTTTCTCTCTATCTTCTGCAGTGGTCGGGCATTGAGTCTGACTCAACTTCACACCTTGTAACACAGGCAAGAACCCTTTCTTTGCTTGATCCATTTTGAACTTCTTCAAAATCTTGTCAAGGTATGTGCTTTGTGAAAGTCCAATTAAGCGCCTTGATCTATCTCTATAGATCTTTATGCCTAATATGTAAGCAGCTTTACCGAGGTCTTTCATTGAAAAGCTCTTATTCAAGTATCCCTTTATGCTATCCAGAAATTCTATATCATTTCCAATCAGTAATATGTCATCCACATATAATATTAGAAATGCTACAGAGCTCCCACTCACTTTCTTGTAAATACAGGCTTCTCCGAAAGTCTGTATAAAACCAAATGCTTTGATCACACTATCAAAGCATTTATTCCAACTTCGAGAAGCTTGCACCAGTCCATAAATGGATCGCTGGAGCTTGCATACTTTGTTAGCTCCCTTTGGATCGACAAAACCTTCCGGTTGCATCATATACAACTCTTCTTCCAGAAATCCATTCAGGAATGCAGTTTTGACATCCATCTGCCAAATTTCATAATCATAAAATGCGGCAATCGCTAACATGATTCGGACAGACTTAAGTATCACTACGGGTGAGAAAGTCTCATCGTAGTCAACCCCTTGAACTTGTAGAAAACCTTTTGCGACAAGTCGAGCTTTGTAGACAGTAACATTACCATCAGCGTCAGTCTTGTTCTTGAAGATCCATTTATTCTCAATTGCTTGCCGATCATCAGGCAAGTCAACCAAAGTCCATACTTTGTTCTCATACATGGATCCCATCTCAGATTTCATGGCTTCAAGCCATTTTGCGGAATCTGGGCTCACCATCGCTTCTTCATAGTTCGTAGGTTCATCATGATCTAGCAGCATGATTTCCAGAATAGGATTACCGTACCACTCTGGTGCGGATCTCGCTCTGGTTGATCTATGAGGTTCAGTAGTATCTTGTTCTGAAGTTTCATGATCATCATCATTAGCTTCCTCACTAATTGGTATAGGTGTCGCAGAAACAGTTTTCTGTGATGTTCTACTTTCCAATAAGGGAGCAGGTACAGTTACCTCGTCAAGTTCTACTTTCCTCCCACTCACTTCTTTCGAGAGAAACTCCTTCTCTAGAAAGGATCCATTCTTAGCAACGAATGTCTTGCCTTCGGATCTGTGATAGAAGGTGTACCCAACAGTCTCCTTTGGGTATCCTATGAAGACACATTTCTCCGATTTGGGCTCGAGCTTATCAGGTTGAAGCTTTTTCACATAAGCATCGCAGCCCCAAACTTTAAGAAATGACAACTTTGGTTTCTTGCCAAACCATAGTTCATAAGGCGTCGTCTCAACGGATTTTGATGGTGCCCTATTTAACGTGAATGCGGCCGTCTCTAAAGCATAACCCCAAAACGATAGCGGTAAATCAGTAAGAGACATCATAGATCGCACCATATCTAGTAAAGTACGATTACGACGTTCGGACACACCATTACGCTGTGGTGTTCCGGGTGGCGTGAGTTGCGAAACTATTCCGCATTGTTTCAAATGTACACCAAACTCGTAACTCAAATATTCTCCTCCACGATCAGATCGTAGAAACTTTATTTTCTTGTTACGATGATTTTCAACTTCACTCTGAAATTCTTTGAACTTTTCAAATGTTTCAGACTTGTGTTTCATTAAGTAGATATACCCATATCTGCTTAAGTCATCTGTGAAGGTGAGAAAATAACGATATCCGCCACGAGCCTCAATATTCATCGGACCACATACATCGGTATGTATGATTTCCAATAAATCTGTTGCTCTCTCCATAGTACCGGAGAACGGTGTTTTAGTCATCTTGCCCATGAGGCACGGTTCGCAAGTACCAAGTGATTCATAATCAAGTGGTTCCAAAAGTCCATCAGTATGGAGTTTCTTCATGCGCTTTATACCGATATGACCTAAACGGCAGTGCCACAAATAAGTTGCACTATCATTATCAACTCTGCATCTTTTGGCTTCAACATTATGAATATGTGTGTTACTACTATCGAGATTCATCAAAAATAGACCACTCTTCAAAGGTGCATGACCATAAAAGATATTACTCATAAAATAGAACAACCATTATTCTCTGATTTAAATGAATAACCGTCTCGCATTAAACAAGATCCAGATATAATGTTCATGCTCAACGCTGGCACCAAATAACAATTATTTAGGTCTAATATTAATCCCGAAGGTAGATGTAGAGGTAGCGTGCCGACCGCGATCACATCGACTTTGGAACCGTTTCCCACGCGCATCGTCACCTCGTCCTTTGCCAGTGTTCGCTTAATCCGTAGTCCCTGTTTCGAGTTGCAAATATTAGCAACTGAACCAGTATCAAATACCCAGGTGCTACTACGAGCTCTAGTAAGGTACACATCAATAACATGTATATCACATATACCTTTGTTCACCTTGCCATCCTTCTTATCCGCCAAATACTTGGGGCAGTTCCGCTTCCAATGACCAGTCCGCTTGCAGTAGAAGCACTCAGTTTTAGGCTTAGGTCCAGACTTGGGTTTCTTCTCCTGAGCAGCAACTTGCTTGCCATTCTTCTTGAAGTTCCCCTTCTTCTTCCCTTTGCCCTTTTTCTTGAAACTAGTGGTCTTGTTAACCATCAACACTTGATGCTCCTTCTTGATTTCTACCTCCGCAGCTTTCAGCATTGCGAAGAGCTCGGGAATTGTCTTGTTCATCCCTTGCATATTATAGTTCATCACGAAGCTCTTGTAGCTCGGTGGCAGTGATTGGAGAATTCTGTCAATGACGCAATCATCTGAAGATTAACTCCCATCTGAATCAAGTGATTATTATACCCAGACATTTTGAGTATATGCTCACTGACAGAACTGTTCTCCTCCATCTTGCAGCTGTAGAACTTATTGGAGACTTCATATCTCTCAATCCGGGCATTTGCTTGAAATATTAACTTCAACTCCTGGAACATCTCATATGCTCCATGACGTTCAAAACGTCGTTGAAGTCCCGATTCTAAGCCGTAAAGCATGGCACACTGAACTATCGAGTAGTCATCAGCTTTGCTCTGCCAGACGTTCAAAACATCTGGTGTTGCTCCAGCAGCAGGCCTGGCACCCAGCGGTGCTTCCAGGACGTAATTCTTCTGAGCAGCAATGAGGATAATCCTCAAGTTACGGACCCAGTCCGTGTAATTGCTACCATCATCTTTCAACTTTGCTTTCTCAAGGAACGCATTAAAATTCAACGGAACAACAGCACGAGCCATCTATCTACAATCAACATAAACAAGCAAGATACTATCAGGTACTAAGTTCATGATAAGTTTAAGTTCAATTAATCAAATTACTTAAGAACTCCCACTTAGATAGACATCCCTCTAATCCTCTAAGTGATCACGTGATCCAAATCAACTAAACCATAACCGATCATCACGTGAGATGGAGTAGTTTTCAATGGTGAACATCGCTATGTTGATCATATCTACTATATGATTCACGCTCGACCTTTCGGTCTCTGTGTTCCGAGGCCATATCTGCATATGCTAGGCTCGTCAAGTTTAACCTGAGTATTCTGCATGTGCAAAACTGGCTTGCACCCGTTGTAGATGGACGTAGAGCTTATCACACCCGATCATCACGTGGTGTCTGGGAACGACGAACTTTGGCAACGGTGCATACTCAGGGAGAACACTTCTTGATAATTTAGTGAGAGATCATCTTATAATGCTACCGTCAATCAAAGCAAGATAAGATGCATAAAAAGATAAACATCACATGCAATCAATATAAGTGATATGATATGGCCATCATCATCTTGTGCTTGTGATCTCCATCTCCGAAGCACCGTCATGATTACCATCGTCACCGGCATGACACCTTGATCTCCATCGTAGCATCGTTGTCGTCTCACCAATCTTATGCTTCCACGACTATCGCTACCGCTTGGTGATAAAGTAAAGCATTACATCGCGATTGCATTGCATACAATAAAGCGACAACCATATGGCTCCTGCTAGTTGCCGATAACTCGGTTACAAAACATGATCATCTCATACAATAAAATTCATCATCATGCCTTGACCATATCACATCACAACATGCCCTGCAAAAACAAGTTAGACGTCCTCTACTTTGTTGTTGCAAGTTTTACGTGGCTGCTACGGGCTTAAGCAAGAACCAATCTCACCTACGCATCAAAACCACAACGATAGTTTGTCAAATAGACTCCGTTTTAACCTTCGCAAGGACCGGGCGTAGCCACACTCGGTTCAACTAAAGTTGGAGAGACAGTCACCCGCAAGCCACCTATGTGCAAAGCACGTCGGGGGAACCGGTCTCGCGTAAGCGTACGCGTAACGTTGGTCCGGGTCGTCTCGTCCAACAATACCGCCGAACCAAAGTATGACATGCTGGTAGGCAGTATGACTTATATCGCCCACAACTCACTTGTGTTCTACTCGTGCATATAACATCAACATATAAAACCTAGGCTCGGATGCCACTGTTGGGGAACGTAGTAATTTCAAAAAAATTCCTACGCACACGCAAGATCATGGTGATGCACAGCAACAAGAGGGGAGAGTGTTGTCTATGTACCCACGCAGACCAACTGCGGAAGCGTTGACACAACGTACAGGAAGTAGTCGTATGTCTTCCCGATCCGACCGATCCAAGCACCGTTACTCCGGCACCTCTGAGATCTTAGCACACATACAACTCGATGACGATCCCCGGGCTCCGATCCAGCAAAGCGTCGGAGAAGAGTTTCGTCAGCACGACGGCGTGGTGACGATCTTGATGTACTACCGTCGCAGGGCTTCGCCTAAGCACTGCTACAATATAATCGAGGTGGAATATGGTGGCAGGGGGCACCGCACACGGCTAAGGAACAATCTCAATGATCAACTTGTGTGTATAGAGGTGCCCCCTGCCTCCGTATATAAAGGAGCCAAGGGGGAGGGGGCCACCGGCCAGGAGGAGGGCGCAGGAGGAGTCCTACTCCTACCGGGAGTAGGACTCCCCCCCCCCCAATCCTAGTTGGACTAGGATTCCCCGAGGGGGAAAGAGAGAGGGGGCCGGCCACCTCTCCTAGTCCTAATAGGACTAGGGGAGGGGGGAGGCGCGCGGCCACCTTGGGCTGCCCCTTTCTCCTTTCCACTAAAGCCCATTAAGGCCCATATGGCTCCCGGGGGGTTCCGGTAACCTCCCGGTACTCCGGTAAAATCCCGATTTCACCAGGAACACTTTCGATGTCCAAATATAGGATTCCAATATATCAATCTTTATGTCTCGACCATTTCGAGACTCCTCGTCATGTCCGTGATCACATCTGAGACTCCGAACTAACTTCGGTACATCAAAATGCATAAACTCATAATAACTGTCATCGTAACGTTAAGCGTGCGGACCCTACGGTTTGAGAATAATGTAGACATGACTAAGACACATCTCCGGTCAATAACCAATAGCGGGACCTGGATGCCCATATTGGCTCCTACGTATTCAACGAAGATCTTTATCGGTCAGACCGCATAACAACATACATTGTTCCCTTTGTCATCGGTATGTTACTTGCCCGAGATTCGATCGTCGGTATCCAATACCTAGTTCAATCTCATTACCGGCAAGTCTCTTTACTCGTTCCGTAATACATCATCCCACAACTAACTCATAGTTGCAATGCTTGCAAGGCTTATGTGAAGTGCATTACCGAGAGGGCCCAGAGATACCTCTCCGACAATCGGAGTGACAAATCCTATTCTCGAAATACGCCAACCCAACATCTACCATTGGAGACACCTGTAGAGCTCCTTTATAATCACCCAGTTACGTTGTGACGTTTGGTAGCACACAAAGTGTTCCTCCGGCAAATGGGAGTTGCATAATCTCATAGTCATAGGAACATGTATAAGTCATGAAGAAAGCAATAGCAACATACTAAACGATCGGGTGCTAAGCTAATGGAATGGGTCATGTCAATCAGATCATTCAACTAATGATGTGACCTCGTTAATCAAATAACAACACTTTGTTCATGGTTAGGAAACATAACCATCTTTGATTAACGAGCTAGTCAAGTAGAGGCATACTAGTGACACTAAGTTTGTCTATGTATTCACAAGTGTATTATGTTTCCGGTTAATACAATTCTAGCATGAATAATAAACATTTATCATGATATAAGGAAATAAATAATAACTTTATTATTTCCTCTAGGGCATATTTCCTTCAGTATCATCAGCTTGAGGTGTCCATAGAATCGAAGAGAGGGATGATGCGTGTGTGTGTGCGCGCGCGCAATCGATAAAGAGTGCCATCTAATTTGTGTGTGCCCACATCAAAGATATAGAGTGGTTGGCCTACTAGAACGTGAGATGGGACATGTGCAGTTTGTCTATGTGGCATGGATACCTACCTGCAGCGCTCGACTATCGGTGTGTGGTGGGGGAAGAGGGAGGCCCAATTAACTATAGAGGTACAATGGCTGGTATATGTGTGGAGGAGGAGAGAGGCCTACCACATGTATTAAGGAGATCGATCTGCCTCATGTATTAAGGGAGATCTATCGGCATCCATGCATATGTGCAGGAGATGAATGAGGGTGGGAGAGAGACAGAGCTAGAGTGTTGGAGGGGTGGTAGTGGAGTTGCTTCTAACAAATGGTGGGATAGGCTTGCTAGACAAACGGAGGGCATGCTCGCAATATCAATAAGAGAGGAGATGGCTGCTTGTTGTCTGTGCACGTGCGTGTGAGAGATGGGTCAGGAGGCATGCACGAATGATGAGGGGGGACGATGTGGCTGTGGTAAGCAGACGTAACTACATAGGAAGATCAATCACCCTTTGTAAGAGAAAGGAGAGACATAACTTGTGAGGTACGTCGATCGATGGGGGTGGTAGTTAAAGTCGATCTAGGTATATGTTGGGAGATCGATCTG
The DNA here is from genome assembly GCF_018294505.1 of Triticum aestivum. Taxonomy (NCBI): domain Eukaryota; kingdom Viridiplantae; phylum Streptophyta; class Magnoliopsida; order Poales; family Poaceae; genus Triticum; species Triticum aestivum. The sequence continues at coordinate 206,432,327 of NC_057797.1, forward strand.
TATACATGCATGTGTGTGTTAGAAGCAAATGAGGCACGAGGAGAAGGATAGAGAGAGAGGAATGCATGTAGGAGGTGGTACGAGAGGCATACTATATCGAGGGGGAGGAGTGTGCGAGTATGAGAACGATGAAAAGAGTGGTGGGAGTGAGGCATGGACGGTAAAAAGAGAAGAGGGGAAGCTTGTGTTTGTGCTAGGCACACCTTGCTAGAGAGGCATATCGATCGATGTGTGCCGTAAAGAAGGAGTTGGGGGGCCTACACACACCGTGGGTGAATGACCTAAAGTGAAAAGACGAATTTGCGAGATGGAGCTAGAGAATGCTGAGGGAGGGTGAGAGGGATGCGGGCGTGTGCATGCACAAGAGAAAGTTAGCGCTAGCTACAAAGATAAGAGGGTTGTGTGGGTGTAAAAGACGAATAGAGATCATATATACTTCATTATAAAAAGCGAATTCGGATATTTGAAGAATTTATCATAGTGTTTCAAACCAACGGATGTGTGAATATATATAACGGTGATACACATGGTGTGGTTATGAACATGGTATACTACATTTAATATATTTTATCTCTACTCTTATAAAAAAACGGAGTTGTTGATGATGGTGTGCCTGCCATCCTACATTATAGGCCGTCTGATTTATATCTGGCAGATAGCAAGGAAACTATGATGGTTGAAGTTGGCAAAAATCATGATTGTAGATTCTTATTGAAATAGAGAAACAAATTCAAATTTAGTTCGAATTGCAGCGGTAGTATAGACATTTGGAATGCACTAAAATGTTGGTATGAGTAGGTTACATGCATTATACAGCAAGCGGAAAAATTTAATCGGACATAACATGGATTCATACTCCCTCCTTCCATCTATATAGGGCGTAATGAGATTTTTAAGACCGCCTTTGACTATTGACGAGATTAATAGTACATGACATGCACAATGTGAAAATTATATCATTGAAAGAACCTTTCACAGACGAATTTAACGGTGTGCTTTGTGTAAGTTGCATGTCATATATCATTGCTCTAATATTTGGTCAAAGTTAGCATCAAAAAACGCATTAGGCCCTATATAGATGGAAGGAGGGAGTAGCTTTGAATAGCATTTGTATAGTAAAACGGGGCAAGACTCTCTCTTCGTATGGTGTGAATAGTTTTATGTTTTTGTTTTCTTTTTGGTTGAGGGAAGTGCGAATTGATTTGGTACGTACAAGTACAATATTACTACACGTTAGGCTTGTCCCTAAAATTCAACCCGCGTCTTCTTATATCCCGAAAATTCAGATATCGTGCTCCCAAAACTAGCGCCTTCAGAACCCGCGCCTTGCTATCCCGAAATTACAACGCGCGCGAAAACTCCCTCCAGCTGCCAAATCCCGACACGCGAAATCCCCCTTCTAACCCTGAGCCGAAAGGGCCGCTAGTTCAAATCGGTGGGGGGTACTTTTGTAACACACCCTACATTTTGGACAAGCGCGTTCCTAAGTCATGCTTCACCCCCTCCCATCGCCCCCTTTTCGCCATTCAAAATCCCAGGCCGCCATAACCTCTCCGCTCCAGCCGCGAAACCCCACCCTCCACCGTCTGCCACGTCACCGCTGCCAAGCCGGAGCCTCTTCCCCAACGACGTCGTCCACCGAAACAGCTCGACATCCCTCGTCCATCTCCCTGGATGAGGATCCGTCGTCCATCTCGCCATCCCGCCGGTTCAGCCGCCCCGTCCTCCACCTCCAAGGAGCTGCTCCGACGATCGCCTCGTCTATCGCAGCTGCTCCATCCCCACAGCGCCGCCTTAACCTGCTCCACCGGAATCGCAGCATCCTCACCGACTCCTGGACGAAGCCGAGGCCTACTCGGCGCCACCAAAGAGGTTGTACACTCATCGCATCGCACCTTCTCCTTAACTCGACCTCTCGGCGCCGATGGTGCTCCATCCCCCACCCCCATGGAGCGGCTACCTTGAAGCCGGCGCCGCGGGCGACATCTCCACGGCGGCTCTCCCCCAGTGCGAGGCCCCTTCGGCGGCAGCGGCCATACCAGCCGGATCTGCTGCTGCTGCTCCGGCTCTCGCTCAATCGCTCGCTCGCCCAGCTACTGCTGCTGCTCTCCCCCTCGCTCGTGATGCTGCTCTCCTCCGATTAAGCCACACCTCAGTCGACTGAATCGACTTTTGGGTCAGTCAATTTTCAGGGGTTGGGGGGCTCGCCGGAGTTAAGGAAGAACCACCCGCAGCGGGGACGGGGGCTCGCCGGAGAGGTACCCCACTATCTATCTTAGGGTTCAGGGTGGGGGGCGGGGGGCCTAGAGGGCTGGCCGGGGCGGCGGTGGCGAGTTGTTTCGGGGCAGCGAGGCGGCGCTGGGGCCGGCGGTTCGGCCGGTGGTGGCTGGCAGCTCAGGGGGGGTGCAGGTTGAAGATGAACTGCATGCCCTCCCTAAACTACATGTCAAGTGCCTCTCTGCTACCATTGCGTTCAGTTTCGATGGTAGCATTCAGATTCCATAGTAAATTTCAGTTTCGACAGTTAAGTTCAGAGTCAACAATTTTTACCTCATCTGTTGTAGTCAGGTGGTTTTTGGTGATGTTAATTTTACATCCATTTTACATCATCTATTGGAGATGCTATTAGAATCCCACTTGAGATTGACGATGTATGTCTTGTGCTGCTTCAGCCTGACGTCTTACGGCTCACCGGAGCTGCTCCAACGACAGAACAATCCATCACAACAGAGCAGTGCCCTGGACGCTGCCTATAGATTCCTTAGATCTTCCTCCACACCTCCGACAGCCACCTCTGCCTCAACTGCTTCAGCGACCAACCCAATGATGCTGAGGTCGACACAGCTACGGCAAAGAGGTTGTACACTTGTTGCATCACTTATTACTATACATTCACGTCGATCCATTAGGGCTATTTTGGTTCAACAGAAAAACATCGATCCACTGGTTGTTACCATCACTCTAAATTTCTGCATGCTCTCCTTACATAATCTCACCATATTTTTTCGTATGCATGTCAGATATTGTACACAGTCATGCTGAACATGTAGAGAAAAAGAGAAGAGTTTTGCGTGGCAATACAATGTCATGCAGACATCGCTCCATGGTGGGTTCAATGGCAAACCCTCCCCACCCCTCTCCAGATTGTAATCCAGAGGAAGATATCTGTTCTGAGGCGGATTCGGACGCCGCCGACCACTCCTATTTACCCCCCAAGGTGTTTGCTCTACCTTGGCATGATGATGTTAGTCATATCATGCATATGTTGCCTTGCAGTGCCTACTTTTGACATCATATATGTCATCTGCTTAGTTTACACATGTTCTGTAATGCCACCTGTTTAGTTTCTATATCATATATGGGAATTATGCAGTCTCATGTCTTTTAGCCAGCCATAGTATATGTGAAATGTGCAATGCCATCCTGTTTAACCAGGCATCATATATTTGAATGATATCTTGCCCATCCTTTTCTTCATTACATTTCCATTTGTCGACAATGTTTGTACATTAAACTACTCTTCTTGTGAATCAGCCATTTGGGTGGGAGATGGAAAAATCTGGAGTGAAAACAAGGCCTTCAGAGTAGACAGTGCTACCTGTCGAAGCAGATCTCTTGTTGGGTCCCGATAGCTCCTCAGAGATGGATTCAGAGACAGATGACCAGTCCTATTCCCCCACTGAGGTGTATGCTCTAACTTGGCACGGTTATACTGCTCATATCATGCATACGGTGTCTTGCATTGCATAGTTTAGACATCATATACACAATATTCAACACCATGTTCTTAGTTCAGACATCATATCGAATGCCCTCTATTTAGCATATAAATCACATATGTGAATTAAATGATACGATCCTGATTACTTAGAGAACATGTACGTGAATTATGTCATGCGATCCTGTTTAGTTATTCATCATATCTTTGAATTATGTTATGCTATGCTATCCAGTTTAGATAGACATCATATATGTGAAATTATGTCATGCTATCCGTTTTAGTTAAACAATATACATGTCAACTATTACATGCCCTCTTTTTTTCCACACTATCTATTGCATCTGTCTCTCATACAATGTCTGTACATTCAACTATGTTTCCTGTTTATCAACCATTTGAATTGGAGCGGGTGATGCCAGTATCTAGCGGACTAAAAACATGGTCTTCAAATAAAACAGTGCTACCTCTTGGTGGATATAGCACCCCGGTTGTACATGCACAAGAACTAGCCCAACCACACATAACCCAAACTCTCACAGATTGTACCCCTACTACGATGGACAGAGAACCAGCTTCACCCAATCTAACCCCAACCCCAGCCGATAGTAACCTAGTTCCTGTTGACACAGCACCATCTCCACCATAGAGCTCCCAAATAAGAGCAGTTAGTAAGGCAGCTCCAGTTCCCAAAGGGCCAGTACTATCACGGCGAACCCCAAGTCCACCAGTTAGTACGCCTATTCCTGTGGAGGAAGCACAACCAGCTAGTCGTAGTGTAGCATCTATCGCATTTGATGTTGTTAAATCGTATGTGCGTATCTTCCCATCTTGGAAATATTATACTGATGAAGGAAAATGCCAGTTGCAGGTGTTTGTCCAGGAGTTATGTGTAAGTAATGTTATTCATGGCAATTACTTTGCTTCGTCCCATACATCCTACCTCCATGATGGTTATAATACAGCAAATTTTCCCGTTTTTCTCTATAAATTTGGAAACTCAGGATGAGTTAACCTGTGCTAATACCTCTGCTATCTTCAAGAATGCTTGGTGGCAGTATCGAAATTACCTGAAGAAAACGTACTTCACCGGCAAAGAAACTCATCAAATTCCCTTACGTTCTCCTGAGACACATTTACTGGACGATGACTGGGAACGCCTTGTTCTGTACTGGTCCCGAACCAAGAATGTGGTAAGGTCTATGAGCTCATTTTCTATTTTTAACTATTATATTCTTGCGTCTTACTATACTCTGTTCATGTAGAACAAGTGCCTAAACCTGAAGAACAACTGTTCTAATTTAAGATTCCATTGCTACCATAGGACATAGATATATGTTTGTTTGATGCTTTTATTATGTACTAGTACTTGGCAATAGAAGACTTGGTAGTTTAATCCTGTCCACCTTACTAATGAACTGGTTCACCGAAATGAGTTTCATATACTAGTACATGCTAAACTTGTTATGTGTCTGCTTGTTTCTTCTTTTAGAATGCTGACAGAATATTGGGGAAGAGTGCCTTATTAAGCAACGGTAAAGGAAGTGATGCAGATAAGGTTCAGGATAGTGACACATCCTGTCTTGGTTTAGTGTTGGAGTTACTGGCCACTACCGCTTGCACAAGCTATTCAAACTCACTGTCTGAATCAGTTCGGTTTCTTGAGTCTCAACTACAAGCTGAAAGACATCGATCAGCTGTGCTGCGACAAGAAGCGGAAGGACTGCGGAAGTCCCTGGAGCATTCAGATGCATACTTTCTGGTGCAACAGCAGGCGTTGGAGGATTTTAGCGCCAAACAGGACAAAGCTAATCAGCTTGCTAAGCTTATTGCCAGCATGGTGGATACCCATGATAACATTTCTTGAGCTCTTCTGAAGTTGTTTCAGTTATGCTCTTGTTTTGCTGCCGCGTTTATTTGTACTGGTGGCCAATTTTGACGGCCAGTGTATATGATATGCTGCTTTGTTCCCTATATTTGCACTGGTGGCGAACTTTGATGCCTAGTGGATGTAATATGTGTAATAGCCGTGATAGCCTAGCGTTAGTTGCTTGCTTATTTATTTCCTTGTTGTCTTGTTTATTTGTTTGCTTGTAGTCATTGCAGTTCTTTTTCCGCGGTTAACTAGTGGCTGCAATAACCTATTTTTTAAAACTAGGTCACAATAACCATGGGCTAATATTTACTGTAGTGACCCTGGGCCTCCTACGGGCCGTAGAAATAGTGGGCCTTCTACGGGCCGTAGAAATAGTAGGCCTTCTACGGGCCATAGAAACAATGGGCCTTCTACGGGCCATATCATCAATGGGCCTTATATGGGCCGTATGATCGATTGGCCAAACATGGGCCAATAATAGGCCGCATTATGGTCGTAAACGGGCTAGAGTTGGAATCGTCCGTTCATGGGCTGACCGTAACGGGCCATCGTTAATAGGTCGTATTTGATGACGCTATGAAAATGGCCCAACGTATTAAAGGACCACAAACGGGCCGACTGTAACCACGGGCTGAATTTGGCCCACAAGCAGAAAATGACAGTAATGGGCTGTAAGTAAACGAATGCTAGAAATGAGCCCAAGAATAAATGGGCTCTGAGAAGGCCGAAAGATAACATGGGCTAGAAACGGCCCAACGGAATAACGTGCCGTTAGTGGGTATAAAGTGATACACTGTTCATTACGGGCCAGTTTCACCACGGACCGTTAATAGGCCAAGAGTTACATAGGGCCTCATATGGGCTGAAAGACGTCATGGGCCATACATGGGCCAGAAGTGAAAACAGGCTGGAATCATCTTGGATGGCCCAGATGACGCTACTGGGCCTAATTCGGATAGGGCATAACGGGCCTTGGGTTAGCGGGCTGTAAATGGGCTATATGCGAACAAGCCGTTAACAGGCTTTCCATGGGCCGGCCCGCCACCTTTTGACCAAGTCAAACAAGCCGGCATTTTCACAGGAATGGGCCTTTGTTGGGCCGTGCCATGTGTCGACGTATCATAGGCGCCTTCCGTCCAATGAGTGGTTGACATCTGTCCCAACGATGAGCCGACACATGTTTCCTCCAGCCAATGATGATTTTACACGTGGAAAATCCCCATTGGTCGGGGCTGTTAACGGGTTATCGGATCCAAAACCCAACCCGATAGCTTAATGGCGTTCCGTTACGGTGGATGCCATGTGTCGGTCACCCTTGACGAAAGCACTTCTGTGACGCACGATTTATTGTCATGGAAGTGGACACTTCCGTGATGATAATTTTGGTAATGGCATGGAACACTTCTACGACAGCACATGTATGACTATCTTGATTCTGTCATAAATTTGTCATGGATGTACATGCATGACAAAAAAAAGCGACCTACTGTGACAAACACGTATCATCACGGAAGTGTATTTTTTTGTAGTGTATGTGAGTTCTTTATGACTAATGTTGAGTCCATGGATTATACGCACTCTCACCCTTCCATCATTGCTAGCCTCTTCGGTACCGAGCATTGCCCTTTCTCACCTTGAGAGTTAGTGCAAACTTCGCCGGTGCATCCAAACCCCGTGATATGATACGCTCTATCACACATAAGCCTCCTTATATCTTCCTCAAAACAGCCACCATACCTACCTATTATGGCATTTCCATAGCCATTCCGAGATATATTGACATACAACTTTCCACTGTTCCATTTATTATGACACGCATCATCATTGTCATATTGCTTTGCATGATCATGTAGTTGACATCGTATTTGTGGAAAAGCCACCATTCATAAATTTTTCATACATGTCACTCATAAGTCATTGCACATCCCGGTACACCGCCAGAGGCATTCATATAGAGTCATATTTTGTTCTAAGTATCGAGTTGTAATTCTTGAGCTGTAAGAAAATAAAAGTGTGATGATCATCATTAGAGCATTGTCCCATGTGAGGAAAGGATGATGGAGACTATGATTCCCCCACAAGTCGGGATGAGACTCCGGACGAAAAAAAAGAAAAAGAAAAGAGGCTAAAAGAAAAAAAAGGCCCGAATAAAAATATATATAAATAAATGAGAGAAGAAGAGAGAAGGGACAATGTTACTATCCTTTTCCACACTTGTGCTTCAAAGTAGCACCATGATCTTCATGATAGAGAGTCTCTTATTTTGTCACTTTCATATATTAGTGGGAATTTTTCATTATAGAACTTGGCTTATATATTCAAATGATGGGCTTCCTCAAAATGCCCTAGGTCTTCGTGAGCAAGCAAGTTGGATGCACACCCACTTAGTTTCTTTGATGAGCTTTCATATAATTATAGCTCTAGTAAATCCGTTGCATGTCAATCCCTACTCCTTGCATTGACATCAATCGGTGAGCATCTCCATAGCCCATTGATTAGCCGCGTCAATGTGAGACTTTCTCCCTTTTTGTCTTCTCACACAACCTCAATCGTCATATTCTATTCCACCCATCGTGCTATGTCCATGGCCCGCGCTCATATATTTCAGTGTTTCATACAAAAGGAATATCAAACGGCGTCCAAACGGAATGAAACCTTCGGGAACGTGATTTTTGGAACAAACGTGATCCGGAGGACTTGGAGTGGACGTCAAGAAACGAACGAGGCGGCCACGAGGCAAGGGGCGCGCCCTCCCCCCTCGTGGGCCCCTCGTGGCTCAACCGATCTACTTCTTCCTCCTATATATGTTCACATACCCTGAAAACATCCAGGAGCACCACGAAACCCTATTTCCACCGCCGCAACCTTCTGTACCCAAGAGATCCCATCTTGGGGCCTTTTCCGAAGCTCCACCGGCGGGGGCATTGATCACGGAGGGCCTCTACATAAACTCCATGGCCCCTCTGATGATGTGTGAGTAGTTTACTTCAAACCTTCGGGTCCATAGCTAGTAGCTAGATGGCTTCTTATCTCTCTTTGGATCTCAATACAAAGTTCTCTTTGATTCTCTTGGACATCTATTCGATGTAATCTTCTTTTGTGGTGTGTTTGTTGAGATCCGATGAATTGTGGGTTTATGATCAAGTCTATCTATGAACAATATTTGAATCTTCTCTGAATTCTTTTATGTATGATTGGTTTATCTTTGCAAGTCTCTTCGAATTATCAATTTGGTTTGGCCTACTAGGTTGATCTTTCTTGCAATGGGAGAAGTGCTTAGCTTTGGGTTCAATCTTGCGGTGCGCGATCCCAGTCACAGAAAGGGAAACGACACGTATTGTATTGTTGCCATCGAGAATAAAAAGATGGGGTTTACACCTTATTGCATGAGTTTATCCCTCTACATCATGTCATCTTGCTTAAGGCGTTACTCTATTCTTATGAACTTAATACTCTAGATGTATGATGGATAGCGGTCGATGTGTGGAGTAATAGTAGTAGATGCAGAATCGTTTCGATCGACTTGTCTCGGACGTGATGCCTATATACATGATCATGCCTAGATATTCTCATAATTATTCGCTTTTCTATCAATTGCTCGATAGTAATTTGTTCACCCACCATAATACTTATTCTATCTTGAGAGAAGCCACTAGTGAAACCTATGGCCCCGGGTCTATTTTCCATCATACAAGTTTCCAATCTATTTTATTTTGCAATCTTTACTTTCAATCTATATCATAAAAATACCAAAAAAATTATCTTATTATTTCATCTCTATCACATCTCACTCTTGCAAGTGGCCGTAAAGGGATTGACAACCCCTTTATCACGTTGATTGCGAGGTTCTTATTTGTTTGTGTAGGTACGAGGTGACTCGCACGTGGTCTGCTACTGGATTGATACCTTGGTTCTCAAAAACTGAGGGAAATACTTACGCTGCTTTACTGCATCACCATTTTCCTCTTCAAGGGAAAACCAATGCAGTGCTCAAGAGGTAGCAACAGTACCAACCTACATGCCCGACATCTACTAGCCTACCATTGGAAGAGGTCATGGAACTTATTCCACTATGCTAGAGCCCATACTAGCTTGTGGCTGCACACGGAAGTTTTCAGCATGAATAATCTTATGATCCCTTTGAGCCTGGGTGGCATTCCATAGGGTGATCACACGGGTACTCCGGGATCCCCTTGGGAAAACACTGGGTTCTCCAGGTGCCCAAGCAAACCACTGGGTGCTCCAGGGTGCCCCAACCAATCCACCCAGATGTGTATTAAAGTAGCCACCTTAATTTAAACCTTACCAATCTCACATCTGTCATGGATACACTCAAACCCAAACCACGTCTATGAGCATAGCATGGCAATATAATCATAACGCAGTAACTTCCAGGGGTTTGATATAAAGGACAATAGGTTCTACCTGATCAACTACTTCCCAAAACCCACATGTTATCACATCCTACTCATGCAATGTTTGAGGATGGGACTAATGCATAAAAACTGGGTGTGAAAATATGATCAAAGTGTGAACTTTCCTTGTACGGTTGATGTAGATGATTTGTACTCATAACTACTGATACTTCTACTCGTCACACTCCGGTCAATCTGTCGTAAGCAAGCAATAGTAACCACACATAAGCAATCATGCAAAAGAATAGAAGAAAAGATCTTGGAAAACTTCGAAAACAAGCAACTACCTCTTGCAACGTAAAACAATTTCTAACAATACCAAAATTAAGTGAATTTGGCCTTATCAGAAAGTTTAGGTCAAGAGCTTTAATTTGCAAAAAGAATCAACTCAAACGGAGTTATAAAACTCAAGTTACGAACAAAAGAAGTTTGAATTCAAATCTGTTTGAAATCAAATTTTAAATTTTCAAAAACATGTTTAAGTTGATTATCTGGATAGAGGAGATAATAACGAGGAAGTGGGCGTTGGTTTCGTTGGATTTGGATAAACGATTGAAAAGTTGTGCTAGTTTGAAAAATAGGGGCCAGTCTGTAAAATAAACTAATCGCAAACGGGCCCCTGGCAGAAATAAAAAGAAAACGAAAATTCTACCGAATGAACGTTCGCTAGTGAATCTAAACTGACGAGTTTCTCTCGCTCTAGAGCCTAAACTAACGCATGTTCACTAAATAAACAAAAACGTTTCGAAAAAAAACAACGCGATCTAATCCTATCCGTTGATCCTAGATCTAATGGACGAGGGAGGAGCCGGGCTTACCGCGATGGTGGGCGTCGACGTCGCCGGAGATGATGGTGGCAGCGGCTCGGACGTCGAGGCCGGCGGCTGCTTCAGGGTCGGCGGCGACGGCGGAGTAGATGGGGAGGTACGGCGCGAGGTTCCGAAGCCGATGGTGGTGGCGGCGTCGGGCGTAGGCGGCGGTGGAGCGTGGGGCAACGGCGACGGATCTCGTCGGAGCTCGGACTCCGGCGAGGTTTTGCGTGGGCGTAGGGGCGGTGGTGGCTGCGGTTTGAGGAGGAAAACGGGGCCAGGGTCGAGGGTTTATTAAGGGGGCGAGGCTTGGGCGAGTTGCAAGGTGGAGAGGAAAGTCCAGGGCGGACTCGGCGTCGGTCGGCGTCGGCATACAGGAGCAGGAATCCGGCCAGAGGACGGGGACAATCCCGACAGGTGGGTCCCACCTATCGGTGGCTCAGCGTGGCTGCATGCGCGCGAAGGAGAGAGCGGGTGGGTGAGACGGAGGTGATTCGGGAGCAAGCCGCTGCTGGGCTGGGTCGGCTGGCTTGGCGTAGAGAGAGAGAGAGAGAGAGAGAGAGAGAGAGAGAGAGCAGTGCTGGGCTTCGGCGTGGCACTGTTCGAAGAGAGTTTTTTTAAAAAAAAATAAGCAGACAATAAATAAAAAACCCACCTAAAATATAAATATAGTACATGCATATTATATATCAAAATTTTCAGAAAATTATTTTCTACAACATGAACATTTTTATAGCATCAAATAAAATCCACAAAAATTCAAATAAATCAAAGAGTTCCACTGATGCAATAAAACCCAATAAAAATCATTTTAAAAATACCAAAATGATTTCAAATTTATTTCTCTCCAATTTTTTTGATGTAGGGAATCATTTTACCCTATTTTCCATATATTTTATTTTTTGAGAAAATAATTTAATAAGAACCAAAATAACTCCAAATTGAAAATGATTTCAAAGGGGCATTAAATTTGGTTTATTTGAAACTTCAAACTCATATTTCATATAATTTGAAGAAGTCATTTTATCTTCTCTCGTGAAAATCATTGAGTTGCATAAAGTTTTTGAGTTGGAAAAATATTTCCAAATGAAATTCAAATATTTTCAAAAACCCTATTCATTTATTTAAATGGAAGAAGTCATGTCATCTTCTCTCTAGGGTTTTGTATCTGAAAAGAATTTGAATTCATGAAGATCATAAATGCATAATGTAAGTTTGGGAAAGTCCTTTTATTCCCTCTCATTTAATTTTCAAAAAGTTTCGAATTTCACTCAATCTCACACAATCAATCAAACAGTCAATCATAACTATCTATTTAATATAACATTCCAAAATTTAGAATTTTGGTATGTTACATTGATGCACTACATTCTGAGCATTAGCACCGCCGCCCGCCGGGTCATGTCCATGGGGCGGGTTACGGTTCCGCCCACTGCTTGATATAGCCGGCTCATCAATATGCATGTTGTATCTCCGGCTTGGGCGAGGGGTGGAATGAACCTTATCATGGCTGTAAGAATAAGCTTGCTGCTGAACCAGCACTGTCTGAAGGAGATCTCTAGCCCTCCATGTTTCAACTGCCGCTGGTGACTCACCTTCAACTGGGATAGCTGCCAATCGTGACGCCGCATCAATCATCTTATCCAAAGGGTTAGAGTAATGACCTGGTGGCGTCGGCACGTGCTGCGGCGGGTTATTGTTCTGACGAGGCGGGTCCATCGCGCGCGGCTGAACTAGCATTCCCGTCCCTGGCGCTTCGACCCGGTTTGCTACTGTGGGTCACTAGTTCCTGCTCCTAGCGTGTTAAGGAGATTCCTTGCCTCATAAACTGAAGGTAGACGAGTCTGATGTCTCCTTCTCATGACCTCATTGGAAGCGTTCTGATCTAGCATGAGCCGGTAAGATTGTGACTGAATCCGTTGAGCCTGAGCATCCAAAGCGGTCCGCTCCTCGGCCATCCTGATATTTTCTGCGTTTAGCTCCTCCTTGGCATGCGCTATCTCATCACGCAGCTTTGTGATTGCCGCATTATGCTGATCTTGATCCGCCGGGTTAACCACCGTTGTTAACAATCTTGTCAGCTTATCTAGCAAGTCAGTCAAAGCTTGAGCCGGCGGGCGCTCAGGTCCTCCTGCCCCGGCAGCCGCTGCCGCTGCTGACCCGGAAACCAACTCCGCTGTCGTAGATGAATGTTGCACGGGCTGTGTACCGGCCATGAGGATTGCAACCCGATTCGGTGGCTCACAGGGGTCCGGAATACTATCGCCATCGGAGCAGCCCCTAGGCCGGCCGTCTAGCAGTTGATACAATGACTTTGCCTCACCGGTGGATGACTCGCCATCAGAATAAATGACAGTCTCATCACCAGATGCTAGTCTGTCCTCAGATCCCACACCATGGATATATCCCACGAAGGCACGATTCATGGTAGGTCGAACCCGGGTGGGTCTCGCACGCTGAGCCGTCTCGACGATGTCGGTGCAGATGTCCGGCTCAGGGCCCGGTTCGCCGATCTTGCCGATGAAGACATGTATTCCGCCGAAGGGGACCCGGTACCCGTACTCAATTGAGCCGACCTCAGGGCCCCAGCCTGCGTCATCGATGTAAAACTTGCCGTGACGACTCTTAGTCATCTGGCCCGCACCGTATCCCTTGATCCAACCATCGTGCGATAGCCCCACGGTGGGCGCCAACTGTCATGAAATTTTCATGGCAGATGTCCTAGTGTGAGGACTTGGTCGTGGAGCCATCGCGTTGAGGTTAGCTTAAAGGGGTTAATCAGGATAAAGGACACGAGGAGTTTATACTGGTTTGGCCCCTTACGATGAAGATAAAAGCCTAGTCCAGTTTGTAGTTGGTATTGCTAGGGTTTCGATGAGCAAGAAGCGAATACGCTTGACCTGGCTCTTGATCTGTTGTTTCTTGTCCTAAGCTGCCGCTAGGTCGTCCCCTTATATACACGGGTTGACACCCTACGGCCCTCAGAGTCCCTGCCAGCTTATACAACATATCCGGCTCAGTGACCTTTCTTATGTACCTTACCATACAAGTTTACATACATGGTGATTTATATCTATGGGCCTAAGCCGCCTTTGGGTCTGGGCCCTCTACTAAGCCTATCTATGAACCACCATATGATCTTTGGGCTTCATTGTGATGAATCGTCATAGGGATGGTTCGGCCCCTCCTGGGCGGGTCATACCTAATAGCTATATCCCCAACACCCTCCATCGACCCCGATTGTGACTGCGGCGATGGATGCCGGCCTCCGGAACCCAGTGAAAGAGTCGTTTTCCCCATTTGGGTAATAAATCTACCATTTTATCTTCTACTTGTTTTGCAAGTCCCCATTTGCAATTTCAAAAATGTGCTCATACTCTGCTACTTCACATAGGCCACTACCTCCCACCACCGTGATGATGGTATTTGTCAGTGTCAAAACCGGCAGACCTTGGGTTAGGGGGTCACGAGCTGTGGATCTAGAATCAATGGGGAACAAGGGACGACGAACAAAGTGTTTACCCAGGTTCGGGCCCTCTCGAAGAGGTAATACCCTACGTACTGCTTGATTATATTGTATGTGTGATATGGTTTACAGAGTAGATCTACCTCGAGATCAACACGAGCTAAACCCTAAGGTGATGAGGTGATGCTAAAAACTCTCCCCCTAAAGACTACAACCTTCGGTTTATATAGACACCGATAGGGTTAGGGTTACCGAAGATAGATTACAATAAGGGATTAAAGAAATCATGCACCTTCTTGACTTGGAGGGCACACCACGGCTTCATAGATCTCCTATCATTGTACGGCTTCAACAGTCTGGCCCATACTCAATGGGTCGTTGCCCCGAGGACCCCTTAGTCCATGACTCCCTCAGTAGCCCCCGAACTTGCCTCCAACGCCGGGGATTGTCCTTTGAGATCTTTCACATCATCGGCTTGTGAGACGAGTTCTTCCATTCTTCCATTCGGTCTGAAGCCTTGTCAATTTCGCCGAACACTATCCGGACCCCACTCTTAGTCCCGGATAGTCTCAAGATCCTGAGATCCGAAGACATCTCGAGATCAAGGTGGGACCATCAGAGTTTAATGCCGTTCCTCAGGGCAGGGGCTTCACACACTTTTTTAGAGAGCGTGCGGCCCAATGCCGTCCTTCCATGAACCTGTCCTTTCAACTTCACGCCGAGATGCTTATTTATAGATCCAAAAGCGTGGGGGAACTGTTTCACCCTTCCTATCTAATACCAAAGAAATTTCTCGGCGCCATGACCGACCTTCCATATTCATCTTCGCACCCACATGGTCCACTCCCAGGCAATTAGTCGAGCTGCTCAGTTTCTCACCTTCAACTGAGGTGCTTGGAAATGCAGCGCTTCCTCCCTCCAACGGATCTGGTTCCTGTCCGCGCCAGCCTCATCTCCATCGACGGTCGCGCCCTTACTGAGAGCTCCCCCACTCCGAATAAGGAGGAGAGGGTATGCCTCGTTACCTTCCTTTTAAGAGGCTTGGGCTTTCCCATCCATACTTTTCTATGGGGTTTGTTGGAGTTCTACGGGGTCCAGCTCCACAACCTCACCCCAGGGTCCATATTGCATATCTTTGGCTTCGTGGCTCTTTGCGAGATATTCCTGAGTTGCGAGGCCCACTTCGATTTGTGGAGGAAGTATTTCTTCCTTGTCCCTCACCTCCGGGGGGTCCATATTCGAGGTGGGCGGCGCTGAAGTGTGGCGGATAGCCGGGACAGGATACCCCATCGGAACCCCACGAAAAGATCAAGAAGAGTGGACTTTGGAATGGTTTTATATTGAGGACATTCCCTTCACCGATCCAATTCGACAAGGGCTGCCCAAATACTCGATCGACCCACCCATAAAGCGGTACAACTAGTGGCCCAAAGCCCCTTCCTAAAAGGACAGCGAAGAGGTACGCGTGTTATCGGCCAAGGTTAGGCTGTTGACTAGCTGCAAGCTGACCATAATTGAAGTGATGGCCATTGCCATTACCCGGTGCATGCAACCCCTTCATCAAAGGGGTCACCCGTTGTGGTGCTATAACGGGACCAACAACGTAACCCGCCACCAGCGACACGGGCCAGACAATAAGGCGGCCCTGGCCAAGATGTCGGACGATCTTTACAAGGGAGAAGAGGCGGACTTTGCCTGAATGAGTATCCGGGAAGGTTGTTTCGGATATATCCAGCAGATTGGGTAAGCCATATTCTACTGTCTTGAGACTTCAAAATGCACCCGGACTCTGACTTGTTGTATTTGAACAGGGATGGAGGCGTCAAGTCATAGCCATTAAGTGCCTTCCTCCTCAACCGGAGGATCATTCCTGCGTCGACGATTCGGGGTATCATGATGATAACCCACAAGTATAGGGGATCAATTGTAGCCTCTTTCGATAAGTAAGAGTGTCGAACCCAACGAGGAGCTAAAGGTAGAACAAATATTCCCTCAAGTTCTATCAACCACCGATACAACTCTACGCACGCTTAACGTTTGCTTTACCTAGAACAAGTATGAAACTAGAAGTACTTTGTAGGTGTTGTTGGATAGGTTTGCAAGATAATAAAGAGCGCGTAAATAAAAAGTAGGGGTTGTTTAGATAAAGAAACAATAAAGTTAGTATAGCGAGTGTGGAAAAGTGGTGGTAGGAGTTGCGAAATTGTCCCTAAGCAATTGACTATGTTACTAGACCGATAGAAAGTTTTATGTGGGAGAGGCCACTACTAGCATGTCATCCCCGACTTAGAATTCTATGCACTTATGATTAGAACTATTAGCAAGCGTCCGCAACTACTAACGTTCATTAAGGTAAAACCCAACCATAGCATTAAGATATATTGGCCCCCTTCAATCCCGTATGCATCAATTTCTTTGCTAGGTTGAAGCTTCTGTCACCCTTGCCCTCCAATACATAATCCTATCAACATACAACTAACCCTATCGTGTGATCCACGCGCGTGCTCATATGATGGGCACCAAAGGACAACAACATAACCACAAGCAAATTAAATCAATCATAGTAATTCACCAACCACTGATAGGACAACGAAAATCTACTCAGACATCATAGGATGGCAACACATCATTGGATAATAATATGAAGCATAAAGCACCATGTTCAAGTAGAGGGTACAGCGGGTTGCGGGAGAGTGGACCGCTGTAGATAGATGGGGGAAGGTGATTGTCGTGGGTTTGTCATGGCAGATGTCCTCGTGAAAGGACTTAGTCTTGGAGCCATCACTACGGGTTAGCTTAAAGGGGTTAAACTGTACAAGGGACACGAGGGTTTTATACTAGTTTGGCCCCTTCGATGAAGGTAAAAGCCTACGTCTAGTTGTGATGGAATTGCAGGGGTTTCGATGATCATGGAGTGAATCTGCTTTGCCTAGCTCTCGAATTGTTGTGTGTTGTCCCTAAACCGCCGCCGGGTTGTCCCTTTATATACATAGGTTGACGCCCGCCGGCTTACAGAGTCCCGAGGCCGGATCATCAAAGTGTCCAACTCGGTCTCTATCCTTCCTATCTTACAATACAGGTTACATGAGAAAGACGGTTTACATCTACAGGCCTTAACCTGCCTTTGGGCCTTGGGCCTTCGTAAAGCGCCACCATCCTCACGTCTTTATGGGCTTCTATCTTCATAGAGTTAACCCGGCTACTCCTGGCCGGTTTACGTCCAGTAGTAATATCCCCAACATTAGGCCCCAGATTGATTTGAACTTGTTCACGTCAATCTTCAACACTTAGAAAAATTCCTCCTCCGCATCTTCACCTTGATCTTGTAAACCGCCGTGACGTCATACCCCAGGATCATGATAAATCGCCATGATGTCACTTTGTTATTTAAAAATTATACATCTCACCTTCAGTTAATGAACCTCCGACAATCAAGGCGAGTGCTCAACCTTGTCGTGTTCCGCACCGCAGCTATGGCACTCCTTATCTCGATCATGTAAACCAATCCTTAGATACCCTACCACTTGATTTGAACCTTTCGTGAACTGCTTCGGGACCAAACTTTTTAAGTCTCAATATTTTTCCTTTCCCTGACTTACGGTTGATCCAAAATTTCAATGCAATCTTGTGAAACCTGTTTTACCTTTACTTAGTCATTCTTGCCTTAGATCTATATCTTCCTTATCATCATAGGCGGTTTACCTTTGTATAGAATAATCTATCATATACCATTAGTCCCCTTGTAAACCGGTAATCCCTTTATCTCCGTTGTCATACTCCAGTTTAATAATATGTGTATACATCTGCTTCTGCTTATCGCTTTATCATTCATAATTGTATCAACCTTCGGTTTATCAATTTCACATACTTGGATTCCTTTTTCCCATTGTACCTTATGCATCACCATGAATGAATTGTAAACCAACATTTCTTTCCAGCTTCTTGCTTGCAATGGCCAAGCAGTTTTGTTCCTGCAACTGGGTCCCCTCCCGGGTTACAGAGGAGCAACTGAAGGAATGGTCAAGATCGGTACCTTACCGAAGAAGAATGAAATCCGGTGGCGAGTTCCTGGGCCGGAAAATCCTCCCACCCCTAAACAGGGTGAGGTAGTGGTGTTTGTGGATCACATAGGCCGTGGCTTTAAACCGCCCGGATCGAAGTTTTTTCGAGATGTACTTGCTAGCTTCCAGCTCCACCCTCAAGATATTGGACCCAACTCGGTATCCAATATTTGCAACTTTCAAGTCTTTTGTGAAGTGTACCTTCAAGAAGAACCAACCGTCGAGCTGTTTCGGGATTTCTTCCATTAAAATCGTCGCACTGAGTTTGTAGATGGACCCAATACTGAACTCGGCGGCGTCTCAATTCAGAAAAGGAAGGAAGTTGAATTTCCTCATGCCAAACTTCACAGTCACCCCAAAGAGTGGAACCAGACTTGGTTCTATTGCAGAGACACTTCCCCTGAAGATGAGAACCCTCTGCCTGGTTATCGTGCTCACCGGCTCGCCAATACTCATCCACTGCCGAAACGTCTAAGTGCCAAAGAATGGGCCTCATACGCCCCACAACTCGCCAAACTTAGGGCTTTCATGGCCAACGGTTTAACAGGAGTAGATTTCGTCCGTTGCTGGATATCCTGGAGCATATTGCCGTTAAGTCGCCACTCCGGTTTAATGTGTGAGTATACTTGTGACGTAGAAGACTCCCAACATCATATCAATATTTAGCTAACAGATGAAGAAGTCACCGAGTCTGTCAAGAAAATGTTGAATGAATTAGAGGCTGTCTACTGCCAAACCGGATTAAATCCCTTCTATACGCAAAACAAACCGCCTGTTGTAAGTACTTTTTTTCCGCTTTACGCCTGATATTTTTGTATTGTGCAATCTTTGAAGACCCTCTGCCCATTCTTTAAACAGGGTGATGATCCGTTCTGGAAAAAGAAACCTCAAGAGAAAGTGGTGAAGCCTTCTCGTCCTAAAACAAAAGCCGTCAAGAAAACCACAAAGAGGAAGGCATATGAACGCATCAATTTAGAACTGGATGACGACCCGGATGAAGCGGACGCAGAGGTAGAACTTGATTCACTTGGTTCACTTTTCATGCATCTCATTGACAATGATATTTATCAGGAGGACGTTGAGGGCAGCCAAGCTGACGATGCAGAGGTAATTATCCTTTCCTCCGGTTTAGATCCTATGCCAACAGAAAAAATCCGTCAAGCAGTCCGGAAAGTAAGCTTTTATCACCCTCTTGCTCATTTGGATCCAACATTTATTTTGAAGAAGCAGCAGCACGAGGCTCGCCGCACAACCCGGCACAGCGGCCAAAAAGTCACTTCGACTGGTTTACCGAACACCCCGGTTCGAAAGTATCGATCTGAGGTCTCACCCACTTCTGACACTTCTTATCCCAAGGCAGGCTATTTCCGACAACCTCTTAATCCGTTCGATTCGAATCATCAGGTGACACCTCCTTCATCTTCTGGCGAGTCAACAGCAACACAACTCCCTCCTCTCATAACCCTGGCTGGGTAACTAATTCAATCCAAATCTTTTGATGTTTCACACTCTATATGCTATGTTAACCTTTGTACCTTGTTCTGTTTAGAGCCAAAGCTAGACACAGTAAGAAGGCTCGGGTGAATAACCCACCCGAAGATCATGTGGTTATTGAACCGGAGCGGACTGCAGAACCGGAGGGTCCAAATACTGAAGCCACATTTGATGAACCGCCCCCTCCAGATCATAATGTTGATGAACCAGCAGAAGTTGACACTGCTGTACCAGATGGTGAACCAGCAAGCCCAATCCGGGTTGATGATAGACGTTTAAGTCCAGTAAGGACTACTGACATTCCATCAACTCCAGAAAAGGCTGCTGGAGACAAAGAAGGCGGGGTTATCATTACCGGTATGAGCAACACTCTCCTGGCCATCCTGTTATATTGGCGAAACATAGTGCCAAGGAAGAGCATGCTGCCATGGAAAAAGGAAAATGGAGCACCGACTTGTCAAGCTACGCCCATCTTAGCGCTCAAGAACTCCACTCTGGTTTTCTAAACCGTCTGCACTCAAACCGTGACTATGAAGCCGGTTTGGTGAACCTGATGAAGGAGCGCTATGAGGTATTTTCATCACTTTTCCTTTCTTAAATCCAATTTACAAGTACCAACTCAAGTAGCCCCCAAGGGCCGGTTTATGATGGTAATCATAAACCAGGACTTTGTAATACCTTAACCCTTGCAAACTTGTCCTCCATATATCAACTGATCTTTTGAAGTAAACCTGACGTGATCATTGTATTCCTGTAGTTTTCGCCTGTGTAGTCCCCAAGGGCCAGTTTATCTTTCCAAGGTGAACCGGGTATTTAATCCATGCTTCCATTTGAACAGATATACATTAGCCCCCAAGTGTCAAGGATAATGCTTGCACTGTACTTGAAACTTGCAAATAAAATTTTGATGATAGAGCAAATAGGCATTAGCCCCAAGTACAAAGTGCATAACTTGTTATATGCTTGGTACTTCAAATATACATATCTCATTGTTGATAAATCTTGCCTTTGTAGGCCGAGCTGAGTAAGAAGGACGCTCAAACTGCTGACCTTTAGGAGAATATTAAATCTCAGCAAGCGGAGGCTTCCAAGGCCAAGGAAGAGTTGACTAACGCCTTAGCAGCCATGGAGAAGCTGAAAGAAACCTTTAACAAAGATCGTGCATACTGAGAGACAGAAAAGGCCGGTTTAACAAAGAAGGCCGAAGATGCGGAAGCAGCCCTGAAGCCAGTGGCTGAAGAACTGACCAGGTTAAAACGGCAGAACGCCATGACCTCTGTTCTCTTTGGTAAATATCTGCATATGAAGTTTTTCCAATCCATAATATCTTATCCAAGGCCGGTTTACTGATGCTTTTACCATGACAGGGACCCATATTACTCATCTGGGCTCCGACATGCGGATGAAGCTTAAAGCAGCCTATACTTTGATAGAATAGTTGTATACTGGATCCCAGAGAGTCATTTGCACTGTGGCTTATAACAAGCCTCCTCCAACGCTAATAAAAGAAACCATCGAAAAGCTGGCCATGTTGCCTGCCCTGTTGAATGAACTGAAGAGATCAGCCGCAAGGTCAGGTGCGCTGATCGCGCTAATCCGGGCCAAGGCGTGGATTCCAATCTTGAACCGGCAGATCTCGGCCAAGGCTACCCCAGCATGAAGGAAGATGGCACAAACTTCAACAACGATGATCTCCGAAGGCTGACAAAGGAAATGCGGTCCATAGTGAGTAAACTGGCGGATGACGCAGATCTATCTCATTATCAACCGGTTTACGATGTTGAAGGGAAAAGACAGCCCGCGTCGATTCATGATGTAGAAGAGCTTATCCCACCGATTCGTAAGCATACTTATGCCCCTGACATTGACCCTTCCGACCTTATTCATGAAGAAGCCGTTTTTCAAGCCTTAACTGGAATCGATTGGTCAACGATTGATTTCCAGCAACTGGGTAGGGATGAGGAGAATGCACCCGCTCAAGATGACCTTCAATCTTCAAGCCGTCCATGAGTGCTTGAGATTTGATCACTGTGTGAGGTGTATATTTGAGCCCGTGATGTCCAAGCTCAATAGCCCACTTGGCAATCCGACCAGTCGCCTCTCTGTTTTGGATGATGTCTCCCAGAGGGGCTGAACTAACCATTGTGATAGGATGACCTTGAAAATAATGCTTGAGCTTCCGGCTTGCCATGAAAACTCCATACACCAACTTCTGCCAATGCGGGTACCTCTGCTTTGACTCAATAAGCACCTCACTGATGTAATAAACCGGCTGTTGAACCGGATACTCCTTTCTAGCCTCCTTGCGCTCCACCACAATAGCCACACTAACAGCCCGGGCATTAGCAGCCACATATAGCAATAAGGGCTCTTTATCGATCGGAGCCGCAAGGACTGGCAGTTCAGCTAACTGTCACTTCAAATCCTCAAACACTTTATCAGCTGCATCGCTCCAGACAAAGTCATTCGTTTTCTTTAGCATCTGATATAGAGGGATATCCTTCTCCCCAAGACGACTGATAAACCGGCTCAAAGCCGCAATCCGGCCCGCTAAACGTTGAACGTCATTGATACATGCTGGTTTAGCCAGAGAGGTGATAGCTGTGATCTTCTCTGGATTAGCCTCTATGCCCCTGTTAGACACCAGCAAACCCAAGAGCTTGCCTGCCAGAACACCAAAGACACATTTAGCCGGATTAAGCATCATCTTATAGAACCAGAGGTTGTCAAAAGTCTCTCTCAAATCATCTCTCAAATCATCTATCAATGTTTCCTCCTTCCTAGATTTCACCACAATGTCATCCACATACGCATCAACATTGCGCCCAATCTGCTTATGAAGACTATTCTGAACACAGCGCTGATAAGTTGCCTAGGCACTCTTGAGCCCAAAAGGCATAGATACATAGTAGAAGGCTCCAAAGGGAGTTATGAAAGTTGTCTTCTCCTGGTCCTTAACTGCCATTTTGATCTGATGATAACCAGAATAAGCATCCAGAAAACACAAACGGTCACAACCGGCCGTAGCATCAATAATCTGATCAATACGCGGGAGAGCAAAGGGATCAGTTGGACAAGCCTTGTTCAAGTCTGTGTAATCCAACACATACGCCAACTACCGTTTTCTTAAGTACCAGCACCGGATTAGCTAGCCACTCAGGGTGAAAAACCTCCACGATAAACCCTGTTGCCAAGAGCCGGGCTACCTCCTCACCAATAGCCTTACGCCTCTCTTCGTTGAAGCGGCGGAGAAACTGTCTGACCGGTTTGAACTTAGGATCTAGATTGAGAGTGTGCTCAGCGAGTTCCCTCGGTACACCTGGCATGTCAGAAGGCTTCCATGCAAAGATGTCCCGGTTCTCATAGATGAACTCGATGAGCGTGCTTTCCTATTTTGGATCCAGTTTAGCGCTAATGCTGAACTGCTGAGATGAGTCACCAGGAACCAAGTCAACCGTTTTAGTGTCAGCATCCAATTTAAACTTCAGTGCCGGATCATGCTCTGTAGTTGGCCTTTTCAGAGAAGTCATATCTGCCAGATCAACATTGTCCTTATAAAACTTCAGCTCCTCTGTGGCACAAACCGACTCAGCGTAAGCCGCATCACCCTCTTCACATTCTAAAGCAATCTTCCTGCTCCCATGTATCGTGATGGTCCCCTTGTGGCCTGGCATCTTAAGCTGTAGATAAACATAACACGGCATTGCCATGAACTTAGCATAAGCCAGCCTCCCGAACAGGGCATGATATGGGCTCTTAATTTTCACCACTTCAAAGGTCAAGGTTTCTGATCTTGAATCATGATCATCTAAGCCACCTCTAGGGCTATCTTGCCAACTAGGTACGCCGATTTACCAGGCACCACTCCATGAAAGACGGTGTTTGATGGTTTAAGACTCTTGTCTGTCAGCCCCATGCGACAGAAGGTATCATAATAAAGGATATTGATACTGCTCCCTCCATCCATAAGTACCTTGGTGAACTTGTAGCCCCCGACTTGAGGAGCCACTACTAAGGCCAGATGACCCGGATTATCAACCCGGGGCGGATGATCCTCCCGACTCCATAAAATGGGTTGTTCCGACCAGCGTAAATACTGAGGCAACGCCGGTTCAACGGAGTTCACGGCCCTCTTGTGAAGCTTCTAATCGTGCTTACACAAGCTAGTGGCAAAGACATGATACAGCCCGCTATTCAACTGCTTTGGATTGCTATGATAACCCGACTACTGCTGTTGCTGACTCCCCTAATGGTTATAACCTCCCTGATTACCCTGATTCCCTTGATTGCCATGCCCGGTTTGATTGCCTTGGAAACCTGAACTGGAGCTGCCGCCTCCGTAACCCGGACCATGAAAACCACCTCCAGAACCACCAGGCGGGCCATTGTTGTATTGAAACATGTTGGAATTCTTGAACTCTCGCATGATGAAACAATCCTTCCAAAGATGTGAAGATGGCCTCTCCTTCGATCCGTGCTTTGGGCAAGGCTGATTTAGCAGGTGTTCAAGATTGGGACCTGACCCTCTGCCCCGTTGGGGCGGTTTACCGTTGCGACGCTGACCGTTATCCTGGGCATTGGTATTGGCCGCAAAGTCCAAGCTATTGTCTGCCTTGCGCTTACCATTATTCCCATGACCTGCCGGATTATGTTGCTGCCCTTTGGTATTACTGTTCTTTTCCCCTTCCCCGGTTTGTCACCCTCAAACACAGGGTCTTTGGTACTATCTGAATCGGCATGTTTCACCAAAGCAGCCATAAGGGTTGACATGTCATTGCAGTGACGTTTGAGCCTTCCCAACTTTAGTTTTAATGGCATAAACCGGCAATTGCCTTCCAACGTCAAAACTGTTGTATCCGTGTTGATGCGGTCTGATGAATGCAAAATAGCTGAGACTCGCTTCACCCAATGGGTCGTAGACTCCCCGTCCTCTTGAACGCAAGCGGCTAGGTCCACAGTTGACATGGGCTGCTTACATGTATCCTTGAAATTTTGGATAAACCGGCTCTTTAACTTGGCCCATGATGCAATGGAATTAGCTGGTAGACTCTTTAACCAGGTACGGGCCATTCCTTCCAACACCATGGTGAAATACTTAGCACACACCGCTTCATCCACATCCAGCATCTCCATTGCCATCTCATAACTCTCAACCCATGACTTAGGTTGCAAATCGGCAGTGTAATTGGGCACCTTGCGAGGGACTTTAAAGTCCTTGGGCAGCCGTATATTACGCAAGGCTGGGGTGAGGCATGGCACCCCTAAAGAACTAAAGACCGCACCTGGCTCCACTGAGGCGGTTGGACGAACCAGAGTAGGCTGGCAGGCTGCGTGCTGAGCTGCTAACTCGGCCTCTCGACGTGCTTGGCCATGATCCACCACATCATGTGCATTAGCACCACCACCTGCCAGGTTATGGCGCCGTGCACTGCTTGACATAGCCGGTTTGTCAATATGCTTGTTGTAGCTCCGGCTTGGACGGGGGGTGGAGTGGATCCTCTCACGACTATGCGAATAAGCCTGCTGCTCGGATAAAGCTGTTTGGAGGAGTTCCCTGACTCGTCGGGTCTCCACCACCACTGGTGACTCGCCTTCGAACGGGAGAGCTGCCAATCGTGAAGCGATGGCCACAATGTTGTCCAACGGGTTGGAGTACTGCCCCGGAGGCGTCGGAACGCACTGGGACACAATGTCGTTCTGACGAGGTGGATCCATCGCGCGTGGCTGAACCGGCGCTCCTGTTCTCGGTGCCTCAGTCTAGTTTACGGCCGGCTGGTTACTGGTTCCTGCTCCGGGTGTGTTGAAAAGGTTCCTTGCCTCTAGGGCTGACGGAAGGCGCGATTGGTATCTCCTCCTCATGACATCATCTGATGTGCTCCAATCCAACATAAGCCGGTACACCCGACCCTCCAATCCGGCCCGCTCTGCAGCCATCCCAGCGTTCTCTGCCGCCAGGTCCGCTTTAGCTTGGGTTATCTGATCCTTCACCTTTGAAATCTCCATGTTTTGCTGATCCCGGCTTGCTGCATCCACCTCTGCTGTCAGCAACATTGCTAAAGTGTCGAACAGATCGGACAAAATCTGAGCCGGAGGTGGGGCAGAGCCCCCTGCTCCCGCTGGCGTTGCTATTGCTAAACCGGAGATCATTGCCGCGGAGGTAGAGGAGTGTTGCACTGGTTGTGTACCGGCCATGAAGACCGCGACCCAGCTTGGCAGATCGAGGGGGTCCGGAATACTATTGCCATCGGAACCTCCACTAATCCGGCCATCCTGTAACTGGTATAGTTTAACACCCTCGATGCGACTATAGCTCCCACGTGGCGAGGCACGACTTAGAGACATAATCGCATTGAAGGCATATGTCGCAAGTTAGGCAATCTTCACAACATCCCATGTAATATGATTAAAAAAGGGGAGATAACATAGTTGGCTTACACTCGCCACGTCAATCAAGTACATAAATAACATTACATCATCCAAAACACTCATGGCCCGACTACGGCGCCAAAATAAAAGAGAACCCAACATGCGACACGGTCCCAATCACCCCCAACTGGGCACCACTACTGATCATCGGGAAAGGAAACATAATAACCCTGAGAGTCCTCGTCGAACTCCCACTTGAGCTCGTACTCGTCACCTGGAGCGGAATCACCTGGACCTGCATCTGGATTTATAGTATATGTGAGCCACAGGGACTCAGCAATCTCGCACCCTCGCGATCAAGACTATTTAAGCTTATAGGAAGGAAAGGCAAATATATGTGGAGCTGCAGCAAGCGACTAGCATACATGGTGGCTAACTTAATCGCAAAAGAGAGCGAGAAGAGGAGGCAAAGCGCGAGCGAGAATCTAGAGGAACAACCTGCGCAAGCATCACTCCAACACCATGTCCACTTCCCGGACTCCGCCGAGAAGAGGCCATCACGGTAACACACTCAGTTGGTTCATTTTAGTTAATTAAGGTTCAAGTTATCTAGAACCGGACATTAACAAATTCCCATCTGCCCATAACCGTGGGCACGACTTTCGAAAGTTCAAATCCCTACAGGGGAGTCCCAACTTAGCCCATGACAAGCTCTCACGGTCAACGAAGGAATAGACCTCCTCCCAAGACGTTCCGATCAGACTCGGTATCTCGGTAACTCAAGACACTTCGACAGGTTAAAACAAGACCAGCAACACCGCCCGAATGTGCCGACAAATCCCGATAGGAGCTGCACATATCTCGTTCTCAGGGCACACTCAGATAGGTCAAGCTACGAGTAAAACCAACCCTCAAGTTTCCCCGAGGTGGCCCCGCAGGCTGCCCGGTTCGGACCAACACTCAGAGGGAGCACTAGCCCGGGGGGGTTAAAATAAGATGACCCTTGGGCTCCGGTAACCCAAGGGAAAAAGAGGCTAGGTGGCGAATGGTAAAACCAAGGTTGGGCATTACTGGAAAAGCTTTAATCAAGGCGAACTATCAAGGGGTTCCCATTATAACCCAACCGCGTAAGGAACGCAAAAATCCGGGAACATAACACCGATATGACGGAAACTAGGGCGGCAAGAGTGGAACAGAACACTAGGCGAGAGGCTGAGCCTTCCACCCTTTACCAAGTATATAGATGCATTAAGATAACATAGCAATATAATGATATCCCAACAAGTAAATAAATGTTCCAACAAGGAACGGCTCCAATCTTCACCTGCAACTAGCAACGCTATAAGAGGGGCTGAGCAAAGCGGTAACATAGCCAATCAACGGTTTGCTAGGACAAGGTGGGTTAGAGGTTTGACATGCAATTGGGAGTCTGACAATAAAATGGTAGGCATCATAGCATTGGCATAGCAAAGAGCGAGAAAACTAGCATAGCAAAGATTGTAGGGATTTCGAGGGTATGATCATCTTGCCTGCACAGTTGTCAGAGTTGATTGGATTCTCAAAAGCAAACTCAACGGGCTCCTCGTTAGCGAACTCGTCTCCCGGCTCTACCCAAACAATACAAACAAGCAACAAAGATGCAATCAACCACGTGCAAGACCAAGCAATATGATGAAATGATGATATGCTATGTGGGATGCGATGCGGGATGCAAAATGCAAGATATGACAGGAAATGCATGAACCTGGCCTCAACTTGGAATTCCAAGGGTGCCACTGGAAAGATGAGATGAAATCGCTTGAAAACGATATAAAGAACGCCGGAATCGGAGTTACGGTTTGGAAATGGCAAGCGTTTTAAAAATGACACCGGTCTGCAATTTACAGCAAGTAGGCATCTAAATGCAACGAAATGAACATGCTACAGCCACCAAACATGACAACAAAATACATGGCAGGGATGCACACAAGATGCTTAATAAAAGTCTACCACTGAGCTACGGCCAATTCATCCATTATGAGGTTTAAACAAGCATGGCAAAAACGCAAATGCAAAACAGATTCCAGACTTAGTGAAATTAACACTTGTCTGAAATTTCAGATCGTGAAGCCCTCTTCGGAGCAGCAAAACAACATGATACATGACCTGATTATGACAAGGAAGAACATGGCATGGAGCTACTCAACAAGCTTAACAAAAGTCCCTAAGTGACCTGGGGCCAAAAGGGATCACAAAATATACTAACGGGCACACGAACATAGCTAAAACACAATCAGTTTTCAGACTTTGTGAAAACTGGGACATGCTGAAATATAACTCACGAAG
This sequence comes from Triticum aestivum, assembly GCF_018294505.1. NCBI lineage: Eukaryota > Viridiplantae > Streptophyta > Magnoliopsida > Poales > Poaceae > Triticum > Triticum aestivum. The sequence continues at coordinate 206,460,857 of NC_057797.1, forward strand.
GCATGTTTACGAGCTCGATGCACTCACTACGGTGCAAGTCATAGCAAGGAAAGCAGACACCCATTAAGAAGGCACAAAATACAAGCTATACATGGCAAGAACAATGGCATAGCATGCACGGATCAACTACAACAACGCCGGCAAAATCGCAAACGAGTTGACGATCTGCCCAGTTTCACCACGAAGCAAAAGTAAAGCTCGATTGACTCAAGCTAGTGTGCTCCATAATTGCAAGTAAAGACATGGATGGATAGAGCATAACATGATTAACAAAACTCCTTTACTGATCATCCTCAAAAGAGGCACGGATCACTAGGAAACAAGCTGAACATATGGCATCATGAACTAAATAATCCCAGACTTAGTGAAAACTACTAAGTCCCTGAAAACAGATTCACCGGGTGCCTCACTTTGCAAGCTTGCACAAGTTACCACACACATCCTAAAAATTCATGGGTTGCACCTCTGGAAAGAAGACAAAATCCTTAACGAAACATATGAAGGACTCACAGGCATAGCATGCACACAATAATCATGGCAAAAATGACAAAAGTCTAAGATGAACTAGCAGATCTGACAATTAACTCACAAAGCCCTCTTCTAACAGAATTTCGGGCGTCAAGATGAGCTCAAATGAAAATGATGCAATGTAATGAAATGATGCAATCGTCGAGGCGAACATTTTGATATGCTATATGCATGAATAGGAGCTACGGATGCAAAGTTACGGAGCCTCGAACAAGAGCATATGGACTGAAAAATCCTGGGACTTAGGAAAAAAACACCCGCGGATCTAGGGTTTACTATTCACCCGATCCGGATCTGGATCCCGCACGGATTCCGAGGCGATCGACGAAGTAGGAGGAAGGGCCGGCCGGTGGGGGGAGCTCGCCAGAGTTGGGGCGCCGGCGACGAGGCGGCTCGGGTGCGGCGACCGAGGCGGCGGGGCGGCGCGGTGGCGGCTGGAGGCGGTGAGGCCGGCGAGGTGGCGCGTCGGGCGGCGAGGTCCCGCGGTGGAGCTCGTCGGAGACCGGGTGGGCGGTGGAGGCGGCGACTGCCGGCGCGGCGCGCGGCGGCCGGAGTCGGGGGAGGAGGCAACGCGACGGCTCCGGGCGGCGGGCGCGCGACTGGGGCTGCGCGCGGGCGAATCGGAGGCGGACACGTGGCGGCGGCGCTCGGGCGAATCGGAGGCGGACACGTGGCGGCGGCGCTCGGGGCGAACACGTCCGGCCCGGCAGACTTTGTCCGGCGGCGGGGATCTAGGGTTAGGGGGGAGGGGATCCGGGAATTTCATGGAGGGATCTATTTATAGAGATCTAGGGAGCTAGGAGAGTCCAAATGAGGTGCGGTTTTCGGCCACGCGATCATGATCGAACGCTCTAGGACATGGAGCAGAGTTTGGTGGGTTTTGGGCCAAATTGGAGGGGTGTTGGGCTGCAACACACACGAGGCCTTTCCGGTCCCTCGGTTAACCGTTGGAGTATCAAACGAAGTCCAAATGGTACGAAACTTGACAGGCGGTCTACCGGTAGTAAACCAAGGCCGCATGGCAAGTCTCGGCCCAATCCGGAAATGTTTAATCCCCACACACGAAAGAAAGCTAGAAGTGGCCACCGGAGGAGAACGAAGCGCCGGAATGCAAAACGGACAACGGGGAAAATGCTCGAATGCATGAGATGAACACGTATGCAAATGCAATGCACATGATGACATGATATGAGATTCATGAAAACGAAAACAACACACGGAGACAAAGACCCGAACCCGAGAAAATAAATATAACTGAACGCCGGAAACGGCAAGAGTTGGAGTACAAATTGGGAAAGTTATATCCGGGGTGTTACATATAGTGACTCGGTCTCTCCGGTTGAAGACTCGTCGTCAGATCAGACAACGGTTTCGCCACCAAATGCCAATCCGTACCCATATCCCGCTCCGTGGATGACACCTACGAAGACATGCTTTACGATGGGCTGAACTGGGGCAGAGCTTGCACGCCGAGCCGTCTCCATGGTGTTGGTGCAGATGTTCGGCTCAGGGCCCGGTTCGCCGATCTTGCCGATGAAGATGTGAATTCCACCAAAGGGGACCCGGTACCCGTATTCAATTGAACCGGCCTCGGGACCCCATCCCGCGTCGTCGATGTAGAGCTTGCCGCGACGACTCTTAGTCATCCGTCCCACGGCGTATCCCTTGAGTCCTTCAAAGATGCCCTTGAAGAACTCGAAACCATCGTGTGATAGTCCCACGGTGGGCTCCAACTGTCGTGGGTTTGCCACGACAGATGTCCTCGTGAAAGGACTTTGTCGTGGAGCCATCGCTATGGGTTAGCTTAAAGGGGTTAATCCGGACAAGGGACACGAGGTTTTTATACTAGGTCGGCCCCTTCGATGAAGGTAAAAGCCTACGTCTAGTTGTGATGGAATTGTAAGGGTTTCGATGACCAGGGAGCGAATCCGCTTTGCCTAGCTCTCGAGTTGTTGTGTGTTGTCCCTAAACCGCCGCCGGGTCGTCCCTTTATATACATAGGTTGACGCCCGCCGGCTTACAGAGTCCCGAGGCCGGATCATCAAAGTGTCCAACTCAGTCTCTATCCTTCCTATCTTACAATGCAAGTTACATGAGAAAGTCGGTTTACATCTACATGCCTTAACCCTCTTTGGGCCCTGGGCCTTTGTAAAGCGCCACCATCCTCACGTCTTTATGGGATTCTATCTTCATAGAGTTAACCCGGCTACTCCTGGCCGGTTTACATCCAGTAGTAATATCACCAACAGTGATGGAGATGTTGGTGAAGATGACAGAGGTGTTGGTGTAGATCGCCGTCACACGATGATGGCCCCGGCGGCGTTCCGGCGCCACCTGGAGAGAGGGGGGAGAGCCCCCTTCTTCTTCTTCTTACTTGACCTTCTCCCTAGATGGGAGAAGGGTTTCCCCTCTGGTCCATGGCCTCCATGGCATGGGAGGGGCGAGATCCCCTCCGAGATTGGATCTGTCTCTCTGTCTCTCTCTGTTTCTGCGTTCCCTGATTCTGCCCTTTCACCGTTTCTTAAATTTCCGGAGATCCGTAGCTCCGATTGAGCTGAAATTTTAACACGATCTCTATCCGGATATTAGCTTTCTTGCGGCGAAAGAAGGGCATCAACCGCCTTACGAGGTGGCCACGAGGGCCCAGGGCGTGCCTGACCCCCTGGGGCGCGCCCCCTGCCTCGTGGCCCCCTCGGGCATCGTCTTGCGTTGATTCTTCTTCCAAAAAATTACATATATTCCAAAAAAAATCTCCGTCAGTTTTTATCCCGTTTGGACTCCGTTTCATATGGATTTACTGCGAAACAAAAAACATGCAATAAACAAGAACTGGCACTGGGCACTGGATCAATATGTTAGTCCCAAAAAATAGTATAAAAAGTCGCCAAAAGTATATGAAAGTTGTATAATGTTGGCATGGAACAATCAAAAAATTTAGATACGACGGAGATGTATCAGCATCCCCAAGCTTAATTCCTACTCGTCCTCGAGTAGATAAATGATAAAAAAGATAATTTTTGATGTGGAATGCTACCTAGCATAATCTTGATCATGTAATCTAATCATGGCATGAATATTAAGACACAAGTGATTCAAAGCAATAGTCTATCATTTGACATTAAGATAATAATACTTCAAGCATACTAATAAAGCAATCATGTATTTTCAAAATAACATGGCCAAAGAAAGTTATCCCTACAAAATCATATAGTCTGGCTATGCTCCATCTTCACCTCACAAAATATTCAAATCATGCACAACCCCGATGACAAGCCAAGCAATTGTTTCATACTTTTGATGTTCTCAAACCTTTTCAACTTTCACGCAATACATGAGCGTGAGCCATGGATATAACACTATAGGTGGAATAGAATATGATGGTGTGGAGGTTGTGTGGAGAAGACAAAAAGGGAGAAAGTCTCACATTGACGCGGCTAATAAACGGGCTATGGAGATGCCCATAAATTGATGTCAATGTGAGGAGTAGGGATTGCCATGCAACAGATGCACTAAGAGCTATAAGTGTATGAAAGCTCAAACTGGAAACTTAGTGGGTGTGCATCCAACTTGCTTGCTCATGAAGACCTCGGGCATTTCAGGAAGCCCATCATCGGAATATACAAGCCAAGTTCTATAATGAAAATTCCCACTAGTATATGAAAGTGATAACTCAAGAGACTCTCTATATGAATAACATGGTGCTATTCTGAAGCACAAGTGTGGTAAAAGGATAGTAACATTGTCCCTTCTCTCTTTTCTCTCATTTTTTTATTTTTTTATATTTTTTTCTCTTTTTTTGGTGGGCTTCTTTGGCCTCTTTTTTTGTGGGCTTCTTTGTCCTCTTTTATTTTTTTTGTAAAGTCCAGAGACTCATCCCAACTTGTGAGGGAATCATAGCTTCCATCATCCTTTCCTCACATGGGACAATGCTCTAATAATGATGATCATCACACTTTTATTTACTTACAACTCAATATTACAACTCGATACTAGAACAAAATATGACTCTATATGAATGCCTCCGGCGGTGCACTGGGATGTGCAATGATCTACCGTAGCAATGACATCAAAAAACGTACAAGCCATGAAAACATCATGCTAGCTATCTTACGAACATGCAAAGCAATATGACAATGAATGCTCAAGTCATGTATATGATGATGATGTAAGTTGCATGGCAATATATCTCGGAATGGCTATGGAAATGCCATAATAGGTAGGTATGGTGGCTGTTTTGAGGAAGATATAAGGAGGCTTATGTGTGATAGAGCATATCGTATCACGGGGTTTGGATGCACCGGCGAAGTTTGCACCAACTCTCGAGGTGAGAAAGGGCAATGCACGGTACTGAAGAGGCTAGCAATGATGGAAGGTTGAGAGTGCGTATAATCCATGGACTCAACATTAGTCATAAAGAACTCACATACTTATTGCAAAAATCTATTAGTCATCGAAACAAAGTACTACACGCATGCTCCTAGGGGGATAGATTGGTAGGAAAATACCATCGCTCGTCCCCGACCGCCACTCATAAGGAAGACAATCAATAAATAAATCATGCTCCGACTTCATCACATAACGGTTCACCATACGTGCATGCTACGGGAATGAAAAAATTCAAGACAAGTATTTCTACAATCCACAACTACCCACTAGCATGACTCTAATATCACCATCTTTATATCGCAAAACTATTGCAAGGAATCAAACATATCATATTCAGTGATATACAAGTTTTATGTAGGATTTTATGACTAACCATGTGAATGACCAATTCCTGTCATCTCTCTAAATAGATATAAGTGAAGCAAAAGAGTTTAATTCTTTCTACAAAAGATATGCCCACGCTCTAACCAATATAAGTGAAGCAAAAGAGCATTCTACAAATGGCGGTTTCTATGTGAAGAGAAACAGGCAATCCAAACTTCAAATGATATAAGCGAAGCACATGAAGCATTCTATAAAGCCATAATCAAAAGATATAAGTGAAGTGCAATGAGCATTCTATAAATCAACCAAGGACTATCTCATACCAGCATGGTGCATAAAAGAAAAGTGAAAACTAAATGCAAAAGATGCTCCAAGATTGCACATATCGCATGAATGAAATGAATCCGAAAACATACCGATACTTGTTGAAGAAAGATGGGATGCCTTCCAGGGCATCCCCAAGCTTAGACGCTTGAGTCTCCTTGAATGTTTACTTGGGGTGCCTCGGGCATCCCCAAGCTTGATCTGTTGCCTCTCTTCCTTCTTCTCACATCGAGACCTCCTCGATCTTCGAACACTTCCTCCACACAAAACTCAACAAAAAGCTCGGTAAGATCCGTTAGTATAATAAAGCAAATCACTACTCTAAGTACTATTGCAAACCAATTAATATTTTTTTTTGCATTGTAGCTACTGTAATATAACTTTTTCATGGCTTAATCGATAGTTTCATCAAAACAAGCAAACTATGCATCAAAAACAGAATCTGTCTAAAACAGAACAGTCTGTAATAATATGAACATTAACCATACCTCTGGTACTCCAAAAATCCTACCAAAATTAGGAAAAATAAAAAAAATTATAGAAAGACAGTGCAAAAAGTTTCAGAACCTTTCGACATTCCAGCAAAAAATGAAAAATCGCGCACTACAGCCAAAGTTTCTGTCTTGCACCGTACAAACCAACAAGTAATCTAAAACATCCTAAAGGCAAACCTTGGCATATTATTTTTATTTTTAAACTTTATAAAAGCACACAACAGAAATAAATGACTCTCTAAACCTTCTGGTTTGTCTCCCTGATAGTGCTTTCTTTAAAGCCATTAAGCTAGGCATATAGTGCTCAAGTAATGGATCCACCCGGATCCCAAGGTATATCAAAGCCAATTTTAATTAACAATGATTTTTAATTTAGTAGTGACCACAAAGTAAGATATATCATGTAATGACGAAGTCTAACTCTCTTTCTATGCATCGTCATGTCATACAAGAACAATTCATGCACATCAAGTAAAGGCCAATACATAGCATAAGCAGTTTCTTGCAATTCTATCATGTTGGAAACATAAAGAGGCGGAGATGTAGTTCCTCTAATTGCAAGTAGGAGCAGCAAGCACATGCATATTATATCTATCAAAATCATCATGTGTAATAGTAAAACGCAACCCATCAATATAATCCTTAGTAAGGGCAAACTTCTCTGATATAGTGTAGTAGGGAGAATTCAAAAAGATAATAGGACTATCATGTGTGGGTGCAATAGCAACAATTTCATGTTTAACATAAGGAACTATAGCAAGTTCATCTCCATAAGCATAATTCATATTGGCATCTTGGCCACAAGCATAGCAAGCATCATCAAAAAGTGATATTTCAAGAGAATCAACGGGATCATAACAGTCATCATAGCAATCATCCTTCGGTAAGCACGAAGGGAAATTAAACGTTGTATGAGTTGAAGAGTTACTCTCATTAGAAGGTGGGCACGGGTGATCAATCTGCTCTTCCTCCTTTTGTTCTTCGCTCTCCTCATCATCTTTTTCATCCAATGAGCTCACAGTTTCAGCAATTTCTTCTTCCATAGACCCCTGCAAAATATTAGTCTCTTCTTGGCCAGCGGAGACTCTCTCGATAAAATCATCAATATCAGAATTGAATTATAATTCTCATAGCAATATTTAAGGATAGCTAAATTTTCAGGTCTATAAACTGAATCATCAAAATTTTCACACTCTTTAAACAAAGATTCAATTTCATAAGCACCCATAAAAGCAACAAATTCTTCTATTTGTTCCACATCATAGTAATCATATATACCATTAGCATAAGATGCCAAGGTTTTATCATCATTAAATTTGCATGAAAAGGGAAGGTGTGGAGCCTTCATCCTAGAGCAACAAGTATAGTCCTATCTCAAGCATAGTTCCCGAGCATACCAATGCAACATATGAATTTGATCCCATAAAAGTTTCCCTTTTGAGTGAAGTGATAATCCCTAAAGTATTCACGTTGATCCAACATGTCTCCCATTACATAATTGAATGGGGTTTTATCAGGATTATCAAAGTAGTACATAATATTTTTCACATAACCAGCATCGAGGGTTTTAGGAGGTTCCCCATCTCCATGAGTAGTAGGTACACCTAATTTTTTTGGTATTTCATGTTCCATATCCATAACTAAAGATAGAGAACAACTAAGAACAACAAATAAAAATTACTTAGTGATAAAGCAAACAAGCACACACGAGAATATTCACCCCACGCTATGGCTCCCCGGCAACGGTGCCAGAAAAAGGTCTTGATAACCCACAAGTATAGGGGATCAATTGTAACCTCTTTCGATAAGTAAGAGTGTCGAACCCAATGAGGAGCTAAAGGTAGAACAAATATTCCCTCAAGTTCTATCGACTATCGATACAACTCTATCCACACTTAACGTTTGCTTTACCTAGAACAAGTATGAAACTAGAAGTACTTTGTAGGTGTTGTTGGATAGGTTTGCAAGATAATAAAGAGCGTGTAAATAAAAAGTAGGGGCTGTTTAGATAAAGAAACAATAAAGTTAGTATAGCGAGTGTGTAAAAGTGGTGGTAGGAGTTGCGAAATTGTCCCTAAGAAATTGAGTACGTTACTAGACCGATAGCAAGTTTTATGTGGGAGAGGCCACTTCTAGCATGTCATCCCAGACTTGGAATTCTATGCACTTATGATTAGAACTATTAGCAAGCGTCCGCAACTACTAACGTTCATTAAGGTAAAACCCAACCATAGCATTAAGATATATTGGTCCCCCTTCAATCCCGTAGGCATCAATTTCTATGCTAGCTTGAAGCTTCTGTCACTCTTGCCCTCCAATACATAGTCCTATCAACATACAACTAACCCTATGGTGTGATCCATGCGCGCGCTCATATGATGGGCACCAAAGGACAGCAACATAACCACAAGTAAATTAAATCAATCATAGTAATTCACCAACCACCGATAGGACAACGAAAATCTACTCAGACATCATAGGATGGCAACACATCATTGGATAATAATATGAAGCATAAAGCACCATGTTCAAGTAGAGGGTACAGCGGGTTGCGGGAGATTAGAACGCTTTATATAGATGGGGGAAGGTGATGGAGATGTTGGTGAAGATGACGGAGGTGTTGGTGTAGATCGCCGTCACATGATGATGGCCCCGGCGGCGTTCCGGTGCCACCGGGAGAGAGGGGGGAGATCCCCCTTCTTATTCTTATTACATGACCTTCTCCCTAGATGGTAGAAGGGTTTCCCCTCTTGTCCATGGCCTCCATGGCATGGGAGGGGCGAGAGCCCCTCCGAGATTGGACCTGTCCCTCTGTCTCTCTCTGTTTCTGCGTTCCCTGATTCTACCCTTTCACCGTTTCTTAAATTCCCGGAGATCCGTAACTCCGATTGGCTGAAATTTTAACATGATCTCTATCCGGATATTAGATTTCTTGCGGCGAAAGAAGGGCATCAACCGCCTTACGGGGTGGCCACAAGGGCCAAGGGCGCGCCTGACCCCCTGGGGCGCGCCCCCTGCCTCGTGGCCCCCTCAGGCATCGTCTCGCGTTGATTCTTATTCCAAAAAATCACATATATTCCAAAAAAATCTCCGTCGGTTTTTATCCCGTTTGGACTCCGTTTCATATGGATTTACTGCGAAACAAAAAACATGCAACAAACAGGAACTGGCACTGGGCACTGGATTAATATGTTAGTCCCAAAAAATAGTATAAAAAGTTGCCAAAAGTATATGAAAGTTGTATAATGATGTGACCCCATGTGCCTTTGCAAATGATACTGTTAATACAACAAATCATCAAGGAGTAAAGGAGAGATATGTCGTGCCCGCATGACGTCAGAAAAGGAGAGAGCATGTTTTTGTTTATAACACCTACCAGGCAGTTTAGGAGAGCAAGTTTTATCATGCCAGCAAGATGATAACAAATAAATTTAATGGGGAAACTTCAATCCGAACTGCACCAACGGATGATGTTGAGTCAGAGTTCAGAACACCATGTTGATACGTGATGAGTACAACAGGTGCGTGTGTTGGTTATTCAAAATCAAGTCAATGTTATGTGATGGAGTACTAGTTAGTTTTGGATTCTTCCGATCAGCTTGCCAGATCTTTTTAAATTAGTTAATTCCTAATTAGTAGAGATAGGATAGAGAAAGTCCTTTTGTTTAAGTCAGTTTGGAAACCAACTCACGATGGAGTCGGGCTGAGCCCTTGTATCGTGTGCCTGCGTGCACCATATAAAAGGGAGGCTGTGCCTCGTGTAAGGGGTGGGTTTTATTTTGCTGTTAGTCACGGACAAGTCGGGGTATCTTCCCGTATGAGTTAATATCAGTTGAGAAGTTGATTACTTTGTGAATTCAGGCTAGCAGATTGGAGGCATCTAGCTCTAATTTGTTGTTGATCTTTCTAAAGATCGTCCACGCACTTCCTCTTGTTGGGTGTGCGTGTTGTTTCTATGGTGATTGCATCTATAAGATCATGAGTGCCACGTCGTTTCGGGAGACACCGTACCATGAAAGATTTGGGATAATTATTCATGCCATTGTTTTTCTGTCAACGGTCGTATCAAGTGTTATTCAGAGCAAGGTTGATCACGGTACAAATTTTTTTTCCTGCTATTTGATTCAACCGTTTGAAAGACGGTGAACTCGCGGCATGACAAATCTGATCATGAGGAGGTCGATGAGCTTCTGGAGGGTCTGGAGATAAGTGATGATTTGCGTATTCATCTGATGGCGATCAAGGGAGCCAACAAGAAGCTTGGGACAAGGGTGGAGGAGTTGTCTGCAAATATTATAGGCGTCAAGGACAGGTTGAACGGGTGTTTGACTGCCAGCGACCGACAGCGCACTGATAGTCTACAGGTGGTGACCGAGAGTCTTAATTGGCTCACCGCAGCAGTTCAGCGCCTTCAGGCGAGAGATGTGGCACCCCGACAGTCTCGCTCACCGCGACACCGTCATGACCGCGACAACGACGATGATGGTGATTTTTCTGAGGATTCCGATGCCTGTGGAGGCTTACCTCACCGACCACAACATGATGTTGGGGCTCATCGCCATGCTGGGCGACATCATGACTATGGCGGCAATGGTGCCCACGAGGATGATGGTTTGGGTCGAATCAAGATAACCATACCTGAATTCTCGGGACGTTGTGCTGACCTGGAGAAATATTTGGAGTGGGAGATGCGCGTAAATCAGATTTTTGATGGTCACAACTACTCCGAAGATAAGAAGGTTCGTGTTGCATCAATGTAATTTATAGAGTATGCTCTTGTATGGTGGGATAATAAGAACCGTACTCACGAGCGACCAGCGACATGGACTGACATGAAGCGAGTCATGAGGGAACGTTTTGTGCCCGCTTATTACACTCGCCAGCTTCATAGTAGACTGCGTCGTCTAGTGCAAGGTACCAAATCAGTTGATGAGTACTACAAAGAGATGCAAGTTTTGATGATCCGTACAGCTGTGCATGAGTCTGCGGAGGCGACCATGGTACGTTTCTTTGAGGGGTTGGAAGAAAAGGTTCATGACCGTGTTGATTTAATGCAATATAATGATATTCATGAGTTGCTTCATCAAGCGGAGCGTGCTGAACATTGGGTATTGGAGAAGCAAGCTTTAGAGACTCGTCCAATTTACAACAGTGGGCGACGTGTTTCTTCTCCTATTGATGGTGGGTTTAGTGCTAAACCGACCCCTTCTTATAAGTCGGGAAGCATTGAACAGAGCAAAGTGGCGCCTGTGCCAAAGGAGGTCTCTCAGGTTTCATCTAATGCGACTTCATCTCATCATCATAACATTATTTGCCACAAGTGTAGAGGACGTGGACACATGAAGCATGAATGTTCCAATCAACGAAGGGTTCTACTTGTTGATGCAGAATATATTTCAGAATCTGAAGATGAGATGCCTAAGTTAGAGGATGGAATCGAAAGATGTCATGGTGATACCATACTATGTTATCCTCAAGATGATCCTGATATGGAGAGTTTGCTAGCACATAAGGTCTAGCGAGATGACAAGGTCATTTTTGAACCAGGACAACGACGGAGTATTTTTCAAACTGCATGTACCATCAAGGGAGAAGTGTCCAAACTGATAATTGATGGCGGCAGTCCTAGCAACATGATTAGCAAGGATGTGATGGAGTCTCTTTCTTTGCCAACTTGGGAGCACCCAAAACCATACTATATGAAGTGGATCAATAATGTGGGCACAGTGAAGGTTACTCACAGGGTGAAGGTTCCTTTTTTTGTTGGTGGCTACGTTTATAAGGTGGAATGCGACGTTATGCCACTGCATGTTTGTCACCTTATTTTGGGGCGTCCCTGGCAGCATGATGTTAACGCTCTTCATCATGGACGAACAAATAAGTTCACCTTTATGCATAAGGGTGAGTTTTATGCGATCCTTCCTAAGGATGCAAAGGATATAAAGTGCAGCGTCGAAGTGTTCAAGAAAAGATCCGCAAAGTATAGATCGAAACCGAGGATGGTTTCACTTCAAGGGAGGGAGGATGAAGTGACCCCATGTGCCTTTGCAAATGATACTATTATTACAACAAATCATCAAGGAATAAAGGAGAGATATGTCATGCCCGCACCATGTCAGAAAAGGAGAGAGGATATTGTTGTTTATAACACCCACCAGGCAGTTCAGGCGAGCAAGTTTTATCATGGCAGCAAGATGATGACAAATAAATTTAATGGGGAAACTTCAATCCGAACTGCACCAACGGATGATGTTTAGTCGGAGTTCAGAACACCATGTTGATACATGATGAGTACAACAGGTGCGTGTATTGGTTATTCAAAGTCAAGTCAATGTTACGTGATGGAGTACTAGTTAGTTTTGGATACTTGTGATCAGCTTGCCGGATCTTTTTAAATTAGTTAATTCCTAATTAGTAGAGACAGGAGAGAGAAAGTCCTTTTGTTTAAGTCGGTTTGGAAACCAACTCACGATAGAGTCGGGCTGAGCCCTTGTATCGTGTGCCTGTGTGCACCATATAAAAGGGAGGTTGTGCCTCATGTAAGGGGTGGGTTTTATTTTGCTATTAGGCACGGGCAAGTCTGGGTATCTTCCCATACGAGTTAATATCAGTTGAGAAGTTGATTACTTTGTGAATTCAGGCTAGCAGATTGGAGGCATCTAGCTCTAATTTGTTGCTGATCTTTCTAAAGATCGTCCACGTACTTCCTCTTGTTGGGTGTGCGTGTTGTTTCTGTGGTGATTGCATCTATAAGATCGCGAGCGCCACGTCGTTTTGGGAGACACCGTACTGTGAAAGATTTGGGATAATTATTCACGCCATTGTTTTTCTGTCAATGGTCGTATCATATAATATTGGCATGGAACAATCAAAAATTATAGATACGACGGAGATGTATCACATGACGACCTGGAGACATCGATCGATTTCGATGACGGGGTGTTTTATCAAGAGAGCCTTGACGACACCAAGGTCGCTCTAATGGCCGATCACACCGGGGTGCTTCCCTCTTCCACACTAAGTGAAAAGAAGTCCTCCCAAACGGGGCACTCATCTCGCGCTATTCCCAACATGATGACTTCTATTCCCAAGGGTCGTCGTACCACGCGCCAGACTGTCTTGGGGGGCGAACTGCACCAGCTTCGGCCCCTAATAGGGGATCAAAATGGAAGGCCTCCGCCAAAAAGCGGAAGCATCTGCCTCCTCGGCCCAGAGGTGACGTATTCCAGAATCATATCGAGGGTTGCTCTAGACGCCTTTTTGCTAAAACTTTCTTAATTTCATAGAAGAAGTATACACCTGCATCAGTCCGGAGATTCCCCGGGCGTGCTGGATTGCAGCTTCAGTCCTAGGTCTTCGGCACAAGCCGGAGCTTCCTCCGAACACGCGGCAGCCGGCATGTCTCCGGCGGATTCCGATGATGTTTCGATTACCAATTCTGAGGTCAACAGCGTAATGAATCCTTGCCACTAGAGGGAGACTTTACGTCATGCTACATTTGCCGACCAGGAATTTAACGCCTTTAATTCGGTGGATGCATACCTTGGAGCTGCCCGGACAGGTCTTGAAGGGATCGCTGGTCTCTTTGCCGCCAAAGTGCAGGTATGTAACTAAAATAGCTTGAAAACAGATCATGTTCCCTAACCAACTCGCCCCTAAGCCTTAATTTGGGCGAGACGACTGAGTTGAGGATTTCTAATGATATGACTTTTTAGGCCACAAGAGAGCATAGCAAAAGGATGTCCGAGGATCTTGAGGCTAGCCAGACACAGTTGGTCAACACCAAGGCCGAACTGGATGCGGCTCGAAAAGCCAGCGGCGATATGTCTGGTAAGTGGGAAGAACCGCTTCCCAACGAGTTGCACAAGGAGCTTGAGGCTGGTAAATGAGTGTTGACGTTAAGTCATGAAGTGAAAAGTGAGCTCAAGGCGGAGAATGAATGGAAAGCCGAGGAAATTAAGAGTTTGAAAACTCAGCTGGCACAAGCCTTGGAGGAAAACCAGAAGCTAAAAGGCGGCATATTTGGTAAGCACTGGTCTTACCATTTTATGAGTAGGTACAAGTGGTGTTTTTAACGAAATGCAATGCCTGCTTGTTAGGTCTCCTGACTGGGTGGCCTGAGGAAGAGGTCAGCACGTATGGCGGAAATCTTCTAAAAGAGCCGACGAGGACTCATGAGAGGGCTCGTAAGGCCATGAAGAGCATGACCAAGGCATTATGGCCATTAGATGTGCCATCGAAGAGTATGGTCGAACTGGCTGAACACTTTAAAGGGGCCCGGTGATGTCTCGAATTATGGAAGATCTCAACTTGCCGAGAAGGGGCGCGCGAGGCATGGGCTATGGTGAAGACCCGTTTCACCAAGTTAGACCCGGAGCATATGGCCTGGGTTGGTCCAGTGGGTCCTGACGGCCAAGAGATACCTCTAAGATTGGTGTATGATGATGTTATGCCAGCTGCTCGCTATTCTCAGAAGGATTGTGCTTTAGAGCATTTGATAGACAATGTTGATCAAGAGTAGTTGTGTCAATTCTATGTATCTATGTACTTTACATTGATCGAGCTCAATCCGCTTTCTTATTGTTATTTTAAAGAATGTTGTCTTAACCGGCCATCGGCTTCTACCTCCCCGATCATTGATCAGGAAGTGCTCCATACTCCATGCCTTGGGAAATAGGGCAACACTTCGGGAACCAGGCAATCCGGCCATCTGGCTTGAACAGACGAAACATGTGTGGAGAGTTATGTTATATTACTGTTTAACGCAAGAAACATCTTCCAATGAAAATAGTTCCTCCAAGGGTTCCTTTCTTTGGGTAGATTTATAGTCCAGATGCGTGACATAAATGGAAACCAATGGTTGCGAAAAAACCCTGGTGATAAGCGCGAAGCTGTATTCACTTCCCTTAGGCCGACTTATTGTGTTCTATAAGAATGCTAGCTTTTGGCTTCACCCTTCTAAGGTACAGTTCCGGATGACCCTGTAGCGCCCAAGATGCTATTCTATCCCAATCACGTGATGAACTCATGATTGGGGCACAACCACATTTTGAGCGCATAGCAAGGTGGATATCATTACAATATACCATGTACTAAATAGATGAGAATACAAGATAAAGGCTTACACTCGCCACAAGCTACAACATGAATACAACAGTTCATCAATACATAGCAATCATCATACAGAAGAGCGGGATCTGACTATGGATGAAATCAAACAAAAAAGAAGAACGACATCCACCCTGCTAATCCCAGGCTCCCGACCCGGAACCTATCCCTTGGTCAAAGAAGAAGAACAACTCCAAAAGCAACCAAGCATCGCTCTCACGTCAAATCATCGCATTTACCTGTACCTGCAATTGTTGTTGTAGTAATTTGTGAGCCACGAGGACTCAGCAATCCCATTACCATGGGTATCACGACTAGCAAAGCTTAATGGGTATGGAAAGGATAAGTGGTGAGGTTGCAGCAGCACTAAGCATTATATGGTGGCTAACTTACGAGTACAAGAATAAGATGAGAAACTACGCAACGGTCGCAAATTAGTAATGATCAAGAAGTGATCCTGAACTACTTACGTTCAAACATAACCCCACCGTGTTATTTTCTTGAACTCACTCAAAAAGAGGTGGTCATGGTTACACACGCGGTTGCTGTATTTTAATTCGGATCTAGTGTCAAGTTCTCTACAACCGGATATTAAAAACTCCCATCTTCCACATAACCACGGGCACGGCTTTCAAAAGTTTAAACCCTGCAGGGGTGTCCCTGAAGGAAATATGCCCTAGAGGCAATAATAAAGTTGTTATTTTATATTTCCATATATCATGATAAATGTTTATTATTCATGCTAGAATTGTATTAACCAGAAACTTGATACATGTGTGGATACATAGACAAAACACAGTGTCCCTAGTAAGCCTCTACTAGACTAGCTCATTAATCAAAGATGGTTAAGTTTCCTGACCATAGACATGTGTTGTCATTTGATGAATGGGATCACATAATTAGGAGAATGGTGTGATGGACTGGACAAGACCCATCCATTAGCTTAGCATAATGATTGTTAAGTTTTATTGCTATTGCTTTCTTCATGACTTATAGATATTCCTTGTGCTTCCAAACATAGTTGTTGAGAGTAAACACGGGCAAGTGCTACAAATCAGCCGACTGATTTCTCCAGGAAATCAGTCGGGTAGCGAATCGTCGGATCCATCCCTCGTTCCTGTTGAATGGGTCAACGCAGTGTCGCTTCGATCTGCTCTCAACGCACCGATCTGGCCTCTGCTTCATTCTCCTCTGACCTCTGGACACTCGCAGTAACAAACGCAACATGTCGTCATCGTCAAAAGTATCACCGTCCAACTCGCAGCTGCCACTCCACCACGCTGAAAAAACTTGGGCGTTGTAGTGAAGCATCGCCGCCGGCGAGATCCATTGGCCGTAGGCTCGCAACACCCCATGTGTTACATTGCAGCTCCGCCACTGGCAGCTCCATCGTAGGCGAGATGCGTGGTCACAACACTTGCAGCATCGGCGGCGAGCTGCATTGTAGCACTGATGCCTCCGGCCTCCTCTTCCTTGTGTGATGTGTGATACGTCTCCAACGTATCTATAATTTTTCATTGTTCCATGCTATTATATTATCTGTTTTGGATATTTATGGGCTTTATTATACACTTTTCTATTATTTTTGGGACTAACCTATTAACTGGAGGCCCAGCCCAAATTGTTGTTTTCTTGCCTATTTCAGTGTTTCGAAGAAAAGGAATATCAAACGGAGTCCAAACGGAATGAAACCTTCAGGAAAGTTATTTTTGGAACGGAAGCAATCCAGGAGACTTGGAGTAGACATCAGGGAAGCTTCGGGGTGGCCACGAGGCAGGGAGGCGCGCCTGCCCCCTGGGCGCGCCCCCCACCCTCGTGGCCCCCTCGTGGCTCCCATGACCGACTTCTTTCGCCTATATATATCAATATACCCTAAAAACATCCAGGAGCAGAGAATAGATCGGGAGTTCCGTCGCCAGAAGCCTTCGTAACCACCGAAAACCAATCTAGACCCGTTCCGGCACCCTGCCGGAGGGAGGAATCCCTCTCCAGTGGCCATCTTCATCATCCCGGCGCTCTCCATGACGAGGAGGTAGTAGTTCACCCTCGGGGTTGAGGGTATGTACCAGTAGCTATGTGTTTGATCTCTCTCTCTCTCTCGTGTTCTTGAGGTGGTATGATCTTGATGTATCGCGAGCTTTGCTATTATAGTTGGATCTTATGATGTTTCTCCCCCTCTACTCTCTTGTGATGAATTGAGTTTTCCCTTTGAAGTTATCTTATCGGATTGAGTCTTTAAGGATTTGAGAACACTTGATGTATGTCTTGCATGTGCTTATCTGTGGTGACAATGGGATATCACGTGATCCACTTGATGTATGTTTTGGTGATCAACTTGCGAGTTCTATGACCTCGTGAACTTATGCATAGGGGTTGGCACACGTTTTCATCTTGACTCTCCAGTAGAAACTTTGGGGCACTCTTTGAAGTTCTTTGTGTTGGTTGAATAGATGAATATGAGATTGTGTGATGCATATCATATAATCATACCCACGGATACTTGAGGTGACATTGGAGTATCTAGGTGACATTAGGGTTTTGGTTGATTTGTGCCTTAAGGTGTTATTCTAGTACGAACTCTAGGATAGATTGAACGGAAAGAATAGCTTCGTGTTATTTTACTACGGACTCTTGAATAGATCGATTAGGAAGGATAACTTTGAGGTGGTTTTGTACCCTACCTTAATCTCTTCGTTTGTTCTCCGCTATTAGTGACTTTGGAGTGACTATTTGTTGCATGTTGAGGGATAGTTATATGATCCAATTATGTTATTATTGTTGAGATAACTTGCACTAGTGAAAGTATGAACCCTAGGCCTTGTTTCAACGCATTGCAATACCGTTTACGCTCATTTTTATCATTAGTTACCTTGCTATTTTTATATTTTCAGATTATAAAAACCTATATCTACCATCCATATTGCACTTGTATCACCATCTCTTCGCCGAACTAGTGCACCTATACAATTTACCATTGTATTGGGTGTGTTGGGGACACAAGAGACTCTTTGTTATTTGGTTGCAGGGTTGTTTGAGAGAGACCATCTTCAACCTACGCCTCCCACGGATTGATAAACCTTAGGTCATCCACTTGAGGGAAATTTGCTACTGTCCTACAACTCTGCACTTGGAGGCCGAACAATGTCTACAAGAAGAAGGTTGCGTAGTAGACGTCAAGCTCTTTTCTGGCGCCGTTGCCGGGGAGGTTAGCGCTTGAAGGTATATCTTTAGATCTTGCAATCGAATCTTTTTGTTTCTTATTTTATCACTAGTTTAGTTTATAAAAGAAAATTACAAAAAAATGTAATTGAGTTTGCCTCATATGCTTCATCTTTTTAATATTTTTCGTGAGAATGATGGAAAGGAAAATTGTGCTGAAGTGCTAGAAGAAGAAGTCTATAAAATGTTTGGCACTAAATCTTTGAATGATAAGCACGATTGCAATGTTGTTAGTATGAACTCCTTGAATATCCATAGTACTAATGATGATTGCACTAGTCATGACGAAAATGTCTCTTATAAGCATGTCAACTTTTGTGGAGTGCATATAGTTTGCAAGTATACACCAAATAGGGAAGATATATTTTGCAAGAGGCATAAGTATTTGGAAACTAAGTGGTTGCAAGAGAGGCTAGATGTTTGTGTTGAAAATTTAAAATTTCTTCACCGTACTTGTGAACTTTGCAATGAACGTGGTCGTTTAAATCTCCGATGCAAATTGTTCCATGATCGTATAGTGTCCAAAAATTGTGATGATTTGATTTCCCTTGCACATCATAATGAACTTAGTTTGCTTTTGGGTTATGAAGAAATGAAATGTATAACTAAGCATATTCTAGAATATAACCTTGAGAAATTCCTCGATATTAATCTAGAAGAAATTTTTATGTATTGTGCAGTGAATTGCATTGAAAATCCTTATATTACCAATTACATAAAGAAAAGAAGACAAACAGAGGATGAAGAGAATATTAATGAAAAGGAATAGGCTTCCCAATATCCTCCTATTATTTCTTATGATGAATCAGGTAACGAGGAGGAGCCTTCTAATCAACCAATCTCATCAATAAGGAGCTCCAAAAAGAGGATTGAACCCACACATAATGTGAAGAAGAAAAAGAAAAGACGAAGGAGCAAAGGTGAAAAGGTATCCGTCCCAAATGATGGTGCCCCTATTACTCATTGTGATGATGATAATTGTTATACTATTGGTGCTATCCATACTATTAATGATGAAAGTGATTATGCTTATGATATGAAAAGGCCCAAGCTTGGGGATGCTATGTTTGATGAGAATGACAAGTTTGAAAATATATTTGCTGCAATTAATGTTTGTCCCAAGCTTGGGGATGCTATGTTTAATGAAGATGATATTTGTAGTCTCCCAAGTTTTGATATGCAAAATTATTATGATGATAGCATGCCTCCTACTTATGAAGATTATATTGATGAAAGTGGGTTTGGAAGGGTGTCAACTTTAGGAAGTAATGATCCCACTATTTTGGAGGATGTTGAATCTTATTGTGATAATTACGAAAGTGGATTTGGAGAGGTCATGACTTTATTTAGTAATGATTCCACTATCTTGGAAGAGGTTTCAATTGATTATGATGAGAACAAAGTTGCTACTTATGATGATTATTGTGATGATACTTATGCTACAAAAAGTAGAGGTGATTATATTTATAAAACTTGTCATGATTACGATTACCCTTTTTCTGAACATTACTCCTTTAATGTGGAAACAGTTTATAGTATTCGAGTTTCTTATGATACTCCCACTATTCCGAATGAGAAGAATTTTGCTTATGTGGAGAGTAATAAAATTTCTATGCTTTTAGATCATGAAAAGAATGCTTTATGTGATATTTATATTGTTGAATTCATTCATGATGCTACTGAAAATTATTATGAGGGAAGAACATATGCTTGTAGGAACTGCAATAATATCAAGTTTCCTCTCTATGTGCTTAAAGTTTTGAAGATATGTTTGTTTTGCCTTCCTATGCAAGTTGATTCTTGTTCCCATAAGTTGTTTGCTAACAAAATCCCTATGCATAGGAAGTGGGTTAGGCTTAAATGTGCTAGTTATATTCTTCATGATTCTATCTTTATGTTTCAATTCTTATCTTTTATGGGAGCATCATTGAAATCATCATGCCTAGCTAGGGGCGTTAAACGATAGCGCTTGTTGGGAGGCAACCCAATTTTTATTTTTGTTCCTTGCTTTTTGTTATTGTTTAGTAATAAATAATTCATCTAGCCTCTGTTTAGATGTGGTTTTATGCTTTTAATTAGTGTTTGTGCCAAGTAGAACCATTGGGAAGACTTGGGGAAAGTCTTTGCGATCTTGTTGTAAAAAAAAAACTTTAGCGCTCACAAGATTTGTTGCCATTTTTTTATGGGAGAGTGCTATTGTGACGCCCCCGATTCAATCGTACACTAATCATACATGCAAACGTGTACGATCAAGATCAGGGACTCACGGGAAGATATCACAACACAACTCTACAAATAAAAATAAGTCATACAAGCATCATATTACAAGCCAGGAGCCTCGAGGGCTCGAATATAAGAGCTCGATCATAGACGAGTCAGTGGAAGCAACAATATCTGAGTACAGACATAAGTTAAACAAGTTTGCCTTAAGAAGGCTAGCACAAACTGGGATACAGATCTAAAGAGGCGCACGCCTCCTGCCTGGGATCCTCCTAAACTACTCTTGGCCATCGTCAGCGGCCTGCACGTAGTAGTAGGCACCTCCAGTGTAGTAGGAGTCGTCGTCGATGGTGGCGTCTGGCTCCTGGACTCCTTCGTCTGGTCGCAGCAATCGGGTATAGAAAGGGGGAAAAGGGGGAGCAAAGCAACCATGAGTACTCATCCAAAGTACTCGCAAGCAAGGAGCTACACTACATATGTATGCATTGGTATCAAATGGAAAAGGGGTATCTATGTGGACTGAACTGCAGAATGCCGGAATAAGAGGGGGATAGCTAGTCCTGTCGAAGACTATGCTTCTGGCAGCCTCCATCTTGCAGCATGAAGAAGAAAGTAGATGGTAAGTTAACCAAGTATCATCGCATAGTATAATCCCACCCGGTGATCCTCTCCTCGTCGCCCTGTTAGAGAGCGATCACCGGGTTGTATCTGGCACTTGGAAGGGGTGTTTTATTAATTAACCAGTTCTAGTTGTCATAAGGTCAAGGTACAACTCCAAGTCATCCTGTTACCGAAGATCATGGCTATTCGAATAGATTAACTTCCCTGCAGGGGTGCACCACATTTCCCAACACGCTCGATCCCCTTTGTCCGGACACACTTTCCTGGGTCATGCCCGGCCTCGGAAGATCAACACGTCGTAGCCCTACCTAGACACAACAGAGAGGTCAACACGTCGGTCTAAATCCTATGGCGCAGGGGTCTGGGCCCATCGCCCATTGCACACCTGCATGTTGCGAGGGCGGTCGGAGAGCAGACCTAGCAACCTCCATTACAAAGGAAGTTGCGTACGCGGTCCAACCCGGCGCACGCCGCTCAGTCGCTGACGTCATGAAAGCTTCGGCTGATACCACGACATCGAGTGCCCATAATTGTTCTTGCGTAGTTGGTTAGTGCATATAGGCCAGTGGCCAGACTCAGATCAAATACCAAGATCTCGTTTAGCGTGTTATTTAGAAATAACCGCGGACACCGACCAGGGCCAGGCCCACCTCTCTCCTTGGTGGTCTCAACCTGCCCTGTCGCTCCGCCTCAAAGTAACAGTCGGAGGCCTTCGGGAACCCAGGCCCACCTCTACCAGTATGGAGCCACCTGCCCCTTCAGCCCCCAACATCGGAATCACTCGCGGGAACTCAATGAGCCGACCTGACTTTAGTCACAACATGTATAGCATGTACATATGTATGTATAGTATATACACGTGATCAACACACGACGTGATCACGGCCCGATAGTATAGCATGGCAGACTGACAAGAATGTAGGGCCACTGATGATAATCTAGCACCCTATACTAAGCATTTAGGATTGCAGGTAAGGTATCAACAGTTGTGGCAACAATGACAGGCTATGCATCAGAATAGGATTAACGGAAAGCAGTAACATGCTACACTACTCTAATGCAAGCAGTAGAGAGTGAATAGGCGATATCTGGTGATCAATGGGGGGCTTGCCTGGTTGCTCTGGCAAGAGAGAGGGGTCGTCAACACCGTAGTCGTACTGGGTAGCAGCGGCGTCGGTCTCGGTGTCTAGCGAGAGAAGAGGGGGAAGAAACAATAAATATTAAGCAAACAGATGCATAGTGATGCATGACATGACAAGTATCGGTGCTAGGGGTGCCCTAACGCGGTATGAGGTGGTACCGGTGAAGGGGGGAAACATCCGGGAAAATATCCCCGGTGTTTCGCGTTTTCAGACAGATGAACCGGAGGGGGAAAGTTGCGTGTTTGCTATGCTAGGGCTGCATGGCGGACGAACGGGCTGCGTATCCGGATTCGTCTCGTCGTTCTGAGCAACTTTCATGTAGAAAGTTTTTTTCCATCCGAGCTACGATTTATTTTATATTGAATTTAAAAGATTAAAATCAATTTTAGCATTTATTTAATTAATTTAATTTAACATTATCCAGAATAGTGCATGCTGACGTCAGCATGACGTCAGCAGTCAACAGAGGAGTTGACTGGTCAACTAATGTGTGGGCCCCGTGGGACCCACCTGTCATACACTATTAGGTTGATTAGGGTTTAGGTTAAACTAATTATTGTTTAATTAAACTAACAGATTAATTAGATTAATTAAATAGGATTAATTAACTTAATTCATTAATTCATTAATTAATTAACTTAATTATTTAGTTAATTAATTAATTATATATTATTATTTTTTAATTCTTAATTCTTTTTTTCGTTCTCAGGAGGGTGGGCCCCATTCGTCATAGGCCCAGGGGGCTAACGGACGCTAGGCGTCGGGCGCAGCCCGAACGGGCGTTGGCCCGTGGGGCAGTTGGCGGGCGCGGGCGCCGGCGAGGCCACGGCGGGGTGGTGCCGTGGTGAAGCGGGCGGCCACCGGAGGAGGTCGCCAGGGCCATGGAGGGGTGCGGCCAGACCGAGCGGCGACTGGCCTTGGCCAAGGCAGCCACGGGCAGGGACAAGGGGAGTCGGACGCTAGCAGCGGTGACCAGTGGGCGAGGTCAGGGGCGGTGCAGGTGGCTGCGGCGAGGTCAAGCGCGGGCGCGCGCGCAAGTGCGCGAGTGCGCCCGGGCAAGCAGGGGAGCGAGGGTGGCGGCTGCGGTGAGCGTACGTGGAGCGCGGGGTGCGGGCGTGCGCGCGCATTGGCGCGGCCAGGAGCAGGGGATTGGCCGCGGCGCGGGGTGCAGGCGTGCGGGCGCGACGAACGGGATGGCGAGGCATGCGGTCCAGGCACGGCGCGGGGAAGGAGGTCGCGGTGGATACGACGCACGGGCGCACGCGAGCGGGGGCTGCGGCGACGAGTGTTGCGGACGCGAGCCCGTCCGGAGCTCGGGCGCGGGGCGTGCGGCGCGGGGTGAGGTCGAACGAGGCGCGGGCGAAGCGAGGCAGAGCCGGGGTGAGGGCACGGCGATGTGCGGGCGGTGAGCGCACGTGGAGCGGGGGCGTAGGCGCACAGGGTGCGGCGTGCGACAGAGGAGGAGAGGAGGAGTCGGGGCTCACTGCGGGATGCAGGGATCGGGGCAGCGGGGTTCGAGGAGGGGATGGGGACGATGCGGCGGAGCGGCGGAGCGGGAGGCAGGCCGGTGATGGGGGGTCCGGCGAGGCGATGTGGGCTCCGGGCGGCGGCGGCATTCGGCGGCGACGAGCGGCCTCCTCGATCCCGATCCAAACGGGAGAGAGGGGGAGGAGATATTTTGGAGAGGGGGAGTGGGGTGTCGGTGAGTACGCGGGGGAGTAGGGGGAGGTTATGGGGTGCGGGTGGGCCGGCCCATTCGGGCGGCGGTGGCCAACTGGGCCAGAGCCCAGGGGGCAGGGGGTTTCTCTTTTTTTTGTATTTTCTTTTCTGTTTTAACTCATTTTAAGTATTTAGGTCTTTTATAAAAGCACGGATCCCACACCATAAATTCCTAGGCATTTATTTGCACACCCCAAACATTTTCTTTTTAAATTTTGAAAAACTTCTATTGTTGACATTATTTTGAATTTAAATTTTGAAAAGTTTTGATCCAACGCGATATTAACAACAGTAACCGGTGTGACGTGGCACCGTTAATATGGGATTACTGTAGCTTAATTACCCGGGCGGTACAAAACTCCTCCACTACAAGAAATCTCATCACGAGATTTAGGAGGTAGAAGGAAACAGCACGGGGTATTCATCACGCAGGCGGTCCTCGCGTTCCCAAGTGGCTTCATCTTCAGAGTGATGCGACCACTGGACCTTGAGGAACTTGATCGCTTTCTGACGTGTGCGGCGTTCAGCTTGGTCGAGAATGCGGACCGGATGCTCTTTATAGGAGAGATCCTATTGCAATTTGAGCACTTCATGATCCACTGCTCGGATTGGGTCCTTGAAGCAACGGCGGAGCTGTGACACATGAAACACATCGTGAACCTGAGAAAGGTTCGGCGGAAGCTCCAGTTGATATGCCACTTTTCCACACCTTTCGAGAATAGTGAAGGGACCGATATAGCGAGGAGCTAGCTTGCCCTTGATCCCGAAGCGGTGAGCACCCTTCATTGGTGTAACTCGAAGATAAGCCTTTTCGCCAGGTTGATAGACCATGTCTTTGTGATGACGGTCATACTGACTCTTCTGACGTGACTGAGTAGTCTTGAGATTCTCGCGAATAATGCGGACTGGTTCTTTGGCCTATTGGATAATATCGGGACCGAAGAGTGGACGTTCCCCAGTTTCTGACCAGTTCAGAGGGGTCCGACACTTTCATCCATATAACACTACGAAGGGGGACATCTTCAGACTAGCTTGATAGCTATTATTATAAGAGAACTCAGCATACGGAAAAGATTCCTCCCATTTCTTGACGAAGGAAATTACACAAGCTCGAAGCATGTCTTCGAGAACTTGGTTGACACGTTCAACTTGTCCTTGCGATTGAGAACGAAACGCCGTACTGAACGACAGATGAGTTCCCATAGCTTCTTGCAAACTTGCCCAGAATATTGAAGTGAACAAGCTGCCACGGTCTGAACTGATAACCAGTGGAATATTGTGAAGTGAAACAATTCTGGACATGTAGAGAGTT
Organism: Triticum aestivum; assembly: GCF_018294505.1. Classification (NCBI taxonomy): domain Eukaryota; kingdom Viridiplantae; phylum Streptophyta; class Magnoliopsida; order Poales; family Poaceae; genus Triticum; species Triticum aestivum. The sequence goes on from NC_057797.1 coordinate 206,486,254, forward strand.
GCAAGATGACTAGCCGTGATTGTTTCTTTGACCGCCAGAAAATGTGCAACTTTAGAAAGCCGGTCAATGACGACAAGAATAGCATCATTACCTTTCTATGATTTGGGAAAACCAGAAACGAAGTCCATTTCAACATGGTCCCATTTCCCTTCAGGAATAGAGATAGGTTGCAGAGTTCCAGCAGGCCTTTGATGTTCAGCTTTGATACGACGGCAAACGTCACACTCAGCAACATAACGAGCAATGTCCTGCTTCATATTAGACCACCAAAATCTCTGACGAATATCCTGATACATCTTTGTACTACCAGGATGGATGGACAGAGGCGTATCATGAGTTTCTTTCATAACCTTTTTAGTCCGATCTAGGTTTTTCCTCGAACATGGTACCACTAGGCGGCGTTTGAAGTACAAGGCGCCATCATCGGTGATAGTGAAGAATGAGGGCTTTCCTTATGCGAGATGGCATTTAATCTTCTGTACTTCAGAGTCATAACCTTGAATAGTCTTTATACCATCTACGGGATCTGGTACGACAGCCAGGGTATTTAGAGAACCCTTAGTAACAACACAGAGATTCATCTTTTGAAACTCTGGGGGAGGGGGAGCGAGTGCACCAGGAGGAACAATATGAAGGTTCAGCTTTCTAAATTCTTCGACAAGCGAGGGCTGAACTTTGTGAACCTGGAGGTGGTTGCAGTAAGACTTGCAGCTCAAGGCATCAGCCATTACATTAGCCTTGCATGGGGTATAGCATATACCCATGTCAAAGTCTACAACAGTCTCCATCCATCTCTGCTGACGGAGATTCAGATCTGGCTGAGTAAATAGATTTCAGACTTTGGTGGTCGGTGAAGATCTCGCAACGATTACCGAGAAGGTAATGTCGCCACTGCTTCAGAGCATGAATGACAGCAGCAAGCTCGAGGTCGTGAACTGGGTAGTTTTCTTCGTGAGGGCGCAGTTGACGAGAGGCATAAGCAATCACTCTGCGCTCTTGCATTAGGACACAGCCTAATCCTTGACGGGAAGCATCGCAGTAAATGATGAAGTCCTTCTTAGTATCAGGTGGAGCAAGAACTGGGGTAGAAGTCAACTTGTCTTTGAGCGCCTGGAAACTTTCCTGACACTTGTCTGTACATTGGAACTTGACATCCTTATGCAACAGATTAGTCAGAGGCATAGCGATCTTGGAGAAGTTCTCGACGAATCAACGGCAATAGCTGGCGAGACCGAGAAAACTTCAGACTTGCTTGATATTCTTCGGAGGAGTCCAATTGAGAATAGCCTGAACTCGTTCAGGGTTGACGGCAATACCATCCTTGGAGATGACATGCCCAATATAGGTTACTTCGGGGAGCTAGAATTCACACTTGGAATACTTAGCATAGAGTTGATGCTCTCGAAGCTTTTACAGCACAGGGCGAAGATGTTCAGCATGTTCTTCCTTGTTCTTGGAAAATACGAGGATATCATCCAGATAAACCACGAAGAACTTGTCGAGGTAATCCATGAATATGTAGTTCATCAGACGAGAGAAAGTGGCCGGAGCATTCGTTAAGCCGAATGACATGACGGTGTACTCGTATGATCCATATCGAGTCACAAAGGCGGTCTTTGGGATATCCTATTCACGAACACGGATCTGGCGGTAACCCAACCTCAAGCCGAGTTTGGAGAACACTGGTGAGCCAGCCAGTTGATCATAAAGATCATTGATCCGAGGAAGAGGGTATTTATTCTGAATGGTAGCTTGGTTTATAGGATGGTAGTCTTGGACTAATCAGTTCGTCCCATCCTTCTTCTTAACAAAGAGAGAAGGTGCTCCCCAAGGAGGGCAACTTGGGCGAATGAAACCTTTCCTAAGAGATTTGTTGATTTCCTCCTTAAGCTTAATGAGTTCATGCGGCGGCATCTTGTAGGGTCGTTTGGCTATAGGAGTGGTGCCTGGTTTCAAGTCGATGATGAATTTTCGACATCTCTAGCAGGGGAATCCCTGGAAGTTCTTCTAGAAAGTCGTCTTGGAATTCACGAATGATGGGAATGTTTTCAATGCCCTCGAGTGGTGGAGCGTTCAACGCATTCAAGGCATAAAGTCGTGCCTCGGTGTTTTGAACTAGATGAGCTTGGTAAGCAATTATTTCATCAGAAGGGTGTAGCAGATGGACGGTCTTAGTGGCGCAAACTATAGAAGCAGTATGCGCTTTCAACCAATCCATTCCTAGAATAAGATCAATGCTACAGGACTTCAATACGATGGGAGAGACAAGGAATTCCAGTCCTTCGATTTCAACGGGCGTCGTTGCAAATCATGGAGGTCCGACATTGGCCCGCGGGAGTGTGTACTAATAGTGAAGTGTTCATGTCCTCGCTTTTAATGCCATGCATGAATGCAAAATCCTCTAACATGAATGAATGTGATGCACAGGTATCAAATAAAATAGATGCAGGTACTGAATTTACGAGGAGTGTACCCATCACAGTAGCAGGCTGGTCTTGAGCTTCATTGAGATCAACGTGGTTGGCATGAACACGCCCATAAGACCTGGCATTGTTGTTGCGAGGCTGGTTGCTTCCACGGCCAGCTGTGGGAAGGGCCAATTGATTCTGGTTCGGATTCTGATAGCAGTTCCTAGCAAGGTGACCTGGTTGGCCACACTTGTAGCACAGACCATTATTGGGAGTGGGAACATGAGCTCGAGTGGTGGAGTTGGAAGTCTCGGCTGCCTAGTTGGTGGGGGAGGCAGATGCGGTGCAGCATAGGACTGCCTTGGAGCAGGTGCAGTAGGCTGGAACATGTTGTTCGGAATCCATATCCTACACTTCTGCGAGGACGGGCCCGAAGATGAGCCCGTGTCACGGTTGCGCCTGTGAGAGCTCTGGTGTTTCTGCAGACCAGTTTCGACATTGATGGCCTTGTTCACCAAGGTGGTGAAATTAGCAAAGTCATGCACTAGAAGTGCGAGCTTGATGTCAGCTTGAAGGCCATCACGGAACTTCTCTTGTCTGCGTGCATCAGTTGCAATGTCTTCTTCAGCATAGCGAGACAAGTCCAAAAACTACCGCTGATAAGCTTCGACAGTTTTGTTGCCCTGGGTGAGATTGCGGAACTCGCGCTTCTTCCTGTCCATGACTCCTTGAGGAATGAAGCGGGCACGGAAAGCAGCTTGTAATTCTGGCCAGGTGATGATTGTTCCAACTGGCAGAGTACGCCTGTGGCTGTCCCACCATTGAGCAGTGGGTCCTTTCAGGAAGAAGGAAGCAAAGGTGACATAGCTGGCAGGGGCTACATCAGCACACTCCATCTCATAGGTGATGTCACAGAGCTAGTCATCAGCATCCATAGGCTGAGTTGAGCTGCGATACACAGTTGGGTTGAGGCGCATGAAATCCTGCAGAGTCACTTGGGCTGGCTGATGGTTCATATTGGGGCGGGGAAACTGAGCCATCATATTTTCCATGAATTGGCGGTTCAGCTCGAACTGTTGGATCATACCAGCCATGTACTCAGGCGGTGGTGGTGCATGGCCACCATGACCATGACCACCTAGTCTAACCATCCTGCTAATATATAATAGGGGTAGTTCAGCATTGAGAAATTGCAAGGACAAGAATCATTCATGATGAAACATGCATAATGAAAGGAACACGATAGATGCTACATAGTAGTTGGCATATCTTACAAAAGAGATCATGCATGGAGTTCGGTACACAGAGTTCAATACATAGGCTAAGAACATCATAGGCGGCACGCACGCTCGCGGTGAATGCATCTAACACTAACAAGCAAGCCTACATCAGTCCCAGAAGGAACTGTGGCGGTAGGTATAGCCTGACAGCTGGTAGTGACGTGACGGAAAGTCCTCCACGTGAGTAGCCTGGGGTCCGCGGATACTCTGGTGCGGAACCCGACACACAGGTGGTAGAAGAGGACCAAGTGCGGGTGAGTAACCTCCCACATCTGGCCAGCCGATGCCCTGGGGCATCACGGTCCTGGCAGGGTAGATCACAGAACGCGACAGAGCACCAGATCGGACAGAGGGGTGCAACAGCGTCAGAGCATGATACAGGTGCTGACGAGTGGTGTACAACTCGTGGCGAAGAGCTCGGTTAGCTCTATCCAGCCCATCAGCATGCAGAACCAGGTTCTCATGGTAGAAGGGCTCTCGGGTGACAGTGGAGTAGGCAGTAGTGTAGTATCCCTCCGCACCAACATCGGATGCGATAGCAATGTGCCTGAAAGGGGAGGTGTACAACTCCCGATACTCTCCACGAAGACGTGTCAGAGCAGCATAAGCAGCATCGTGGACCGCCATGTCGATAGTCACTCCAACACCATGAGCAGTGTGTAGCATGGTAGTGGAGTCATACTCCCGAGAGTATAGGTGAACGATCGCACGGTACTGCTCTTGGTTAAAGTCCTGATACTCCTCGTACACGGTGTACTCAGGGTGCCAGTGATAATCCAGATAGGTCATCATCTCGAACAACACAGCAGGTGATCCTGAGGCACCAATGGCCATCGTGTGGCGCACGACCTATCTCGTGGGTTCCATCTGAAAACAAAGATGTTTCAAAGGAGTCAAATGACAGTGGATAATGTTCAATATACTACTCTAAGGAATAGCTAGGGCTTACCCAACTTTGGGGTGAACACGGTCACGGGATCCTAATGTTAGAGTTAGTAAATTCGTTTAACCCGAGTAGAAGAGAGTCTAGAGTCCCAGAGTAAGGATCAAGGAGTAAAAGATCCTAATACCACCCAAATGGCGGCGTGGGCCCGTAAGACACACAACCATGTTAGTAAAAAGTTTTGTAATGTCTAGACTCGACTTCAGCCAAGGAGTGTGGAAGGGGGATTCCTACAGGCAGTCGGCTCTGATACCAACTTGTGACGCCCCCGATTCAATCGTACACTAATCATACACGCAAGTGTGTACGATCAAGATCAGGGACTCATGGGAAGATATCACAACACAACTCTACAAATAAAAATAAGTCATACAAGCATCATATTACAAGCTAGGGGCCTCGAGGGCTCGAATACAAGAGCTCGATCATAGACGAGTTAGCAGAAGCAACAATATCTGAGTACAGACATAAGTTAAACAAGTTTGCCTTAAGAAGGCTAGCACAAACTGGGATACAGATCGAAAGAGGCGCACGCCTCCTGCCTGGGATCCTCCTAAACTACTCCTGGCCATCGTTAGTGGCCTGCACGTAGTAGTAGGCACCTCCAGTGTAGTAGGAGTCATCGTCGATGGTGGCGTCCGGCTCCTAGACTCCTTCATCTGGTCACAACAATCGGGTATAGAAAGGGGGAAAAGGGGGAGCAAAGCAACCGTGAGTACTCATCCAAAGTACTTGCAAGCAAGGAGCTACACTACATATGTATGCATTGGTATCAAATGGAAAAGGGGTATCATATGTGGACTGAACTGCAGAATGCTGGAATAAGAGGGGGATAGCTAGTCCTGTCGAAGGCTACGCTTCCGGCAGCCTCCATCTTGTAGCATGTAGAAGAGAGTAGATGGTAAGTTAACCAAGTATCATCGCATAACATAATCCTACCCGGCGATCCTCTCCTCGTCGCCCTGTTAGAGAGTGATCACCGGGTTGTATCTGGCACTTGGAAGGGTGTGTTTTATTAAGTAACCGGTTCTAGTTGTCATAAGGTCAAGGTACAACTCCAAGTCGTCCTGTTACCGAAGATCACGGCTATTCGAATAGATTAACTTCCCTGCAGGGGTGCACCACATTTCCCAACACACTCGATTCCCTTTGTCCGGACACACTTTCCTGGGTCATGCCCGGCCTCGGAAGATCAACACATCGCAGCCCTACCTAGGCACAACAGAGAGGTCAACACGCCGGTCTAAATCCTATGGCGTGGGGGTCTGGGCACATCGCCCATTGCACACCTGCACGTTGCGAGGGCGGCCGGAGAGCAGACCTTGCAACCTCCATTACAAAGGAAGTTGCGTTACGTGGTCCAACCCGGCGCGCGCCGCTCAGTCGCTGACGTCATGAAGGCTTCGGCTGATACCACGACGTCGAGTGCCCGTAACTGTTCCCGCATAGTTGGTTAGTGCGTATAGGCCAGTGGCCAGACTCACATCAAATATCAAGATCTCGTTTAGCATGTTATTTAGAAATAACCGCGGACGCCGACCAGGGCCAGGCCCACCTCTCTCCTTGGTGGTCTCAACCTGCCCTATCGCTCCACCTCAAAGTAATAGTCGGGGGCCTTCGGGATCCCAGGCCCACCTCTACCGGTATGGAGCCACCTGCCCCTTCAGCCCCCAACATCGGAATCACTCGTGGGTACTCAATGAGCCGACCCGACTTTACTCACAACATGTATAGCATGTATATATGTATGTATAGTATATACCTGTGATCAACACCCGACGTGATCACGGCCCGATAGTATAGCATGGCAGACTGACAAGAATGTAGGGCCACTGATGATAATCTAGCATCCTATACTAAGCATTTAGGATTGCAGGTAAGGTACCAATAGTTGTAGCAACAATGACAGGTTATGCATCAGAATAGGATTAACAGAAAGCAGTAACATGCTACACTACTCTAATGCAAGCAGTAGAGAGTGAATAGGCGATATCTGGTGATCAAGGGGGGGCTTGCCTGGTTGCTCTCGCAAGAGAGAGGGGTCGTCAACACCGTAGTCGTACTAGGTAGCAGCGGCGTCGGTCTCGGTGTCTAGCGAGAGAAGAGGGGGAAGAAACAATAAATATTAAGCAAACAGATGCATCGCAATGCATGACATGACAAGTATCGGTGCTAGGGGTGCCCTAGCGCGGTATGAGCTGGTACCGGTGAAGGGGGGAAACATCCGGGAAAATATCCTCGGTGTTTCGCGTTTTCGGACAAATGAACCAGAGGGGGGAAGTTGCGTGTTCGCTATGCTAGGGCTGCATGGCAGACGAACAGGTTGCGTGTCCAGATTCGTCTCGTCGTTCTGAACAACTTTCATGTAGAAAGTTTTTCCATCCGAGCTGCGGTTTATTTTAAATTAAATTTAAAAGATTTAAATCAATTTTAGCATTTATTTAATTAATTTAATTTAACATTATCCAGAACAGTGCATGCTGACGCCAGCACGACATCGGCAGTCAACAGATGAGTACAGACATAAGTTGACGCGAGAACTGTTAGGTTGATTAGGGTTTAGGTTAAACTTATTACTGTTTAATTAAACTAACAGGTCAATTAGATTAATTAAATAGGATTAATTAACTTAATTCATTAATTAATTAATTAATTAATTAATATTTTAATTCTTAATTCTTTTATTTTTTCGTTCTCAGGGGGGTGGGCCCCGTTCGTCATAGGCCCAGGGGCTAGCGGGCGCTGGGCGTCGGGCGCTGGCCCGTGGGGCAGTTGGCGGGCGCGAGCGCCGGCGAGGCCGCGACGGGGTGGTGCCGTGGTGAAGCGGGAGGCCACCGGAGGAGGACGCCGGGGCCGTGGAGGGGTGCGGCTGGACCGAGCGGCGACTGGCCTTGGCCAAGGTGGCCACATGCAGGGATGAGGGGAGTCGGGCGCTAGCCACGGTGACCGGTGGGCGAGGTCAGGGGCGGTGCAGGTGGCCGCGGCGAGGGCAAGCGCAGGCGCACGGGAGAGTGCGCGCGGTCAAGTAGGGGAGCGAGGGCGGCGGCTGCGGTGAGCATACGCGGAGCGCGGGGTGCGGGCGTGCGCGCGCGACGAGCGGGACGGCGAGGTGTGCCGTCCAGGCGCGGCGCGGGGAAGGAGGCCACGGTGGATACGATGCACGGGCGCGCGCGAGTGGGGGCTGCGGCGACGAGCGTGGCGGACGCGAGCCCGTCCGGAGCTCGGGCGCGGGGCGCACGGGGAAAAGGGGGACGCGCGGTGCAAGGCTAGGTCGAACGAGGCGCGGGCGAAGCGAGGCAGAGTCGGGGTGAGGGCGCGGCGATGTGCGGGCGGTGAGCGCGCGCGGAGCGGGGGCGTAGGCGCGCGCAGAGCGCGGGGTGCGGCGTGCGACATAGGAGGAGAGGAGGAGTCGGGGCTCACTTCGGGATGCAGGGATCGAGGCACCGGGTTCGAGGAGGGGACGGGGATGATGCGGCGGAGCGGGAGGCAGGCCGGCGAGGGGGAGTTCAGCGAGGCGACGTGGGCTCCGGGCGGCGGCGGCATTCGGCGGCGACGAGCGGCCTCCTCGATCCCGATCCAAACGGGAGAGAGGGGGAGGAGATATTTTGGAGAATGGGAGTGGGGTGTCGGTGAGTACGCGGGGGAGTGGGGGGAGGTTATGGGGTGCGGCTGGGTCGGCCCATTCGGGCGGCGGTGGCCAACTGGGCCAAAGCCCAGGGGGGCAAGGGGTTTCCCTTTTTTTTGTTTTTTCTTTTGTATTCTCTTTTCTGTTTTAATTCATTTTAAGTATTTAGGTCTTTTATAAAAGCACGGATCCCACACCATAAATTCCTAGGCATTTATTTGCACACCCCGAACATTTTTGTTTTAAATTTTGAAAAACTTCTATTATTGACATTATTTTGAATTTAAATTTTGAAAAGTTTTGATCCAACGCGATATTAACAACAGTAACCGGGGTGACGTGGCACCGTTAACATGGGATTACTGTAGCTTAATTACCAGGGCGTTACAGCTATTTAGTTAATTCTTTTTGCAGATGATTAATAGATAAATTCCTCACGTCCCGTAATTTATTTTAGAATTTTTGGGGTTCCAGAAGTATACGTTTGATCCAGATTACTACAGACTGTTCTGTTTTTGACAGATTCTGTTTTCTATGTGTTATTTGCTTATTTTGATGAATCTATGAGTAGTTTCGGAGGGTATGAACCATAGATGACTTGGAATACAGTAGATGTCGTGGTTTTGTCACGGCAGATGTCCTCGTGAAAGGACTTAGTCGTGGAACCATCGCTACGGGTTAGCTTAAAGGGGTTAAACCGGACAAGGGACACGAGAGTTTTATACTAGTTCGGCCCCTTACAATGAAGGTAAAAGCCTATGCCTAGTTGTGATGGAATTGCTGGGGTTTCGATGACCAGGGAGCGAATCCGCTTTGCCTGGCTCTCGAGTTGTTGTGTGTTGTCTTGTCCCTAAACCACCATCGGGTCATCCCTTTATATACATAGGTCAACGCCCGTCGGTTTACAGAGTCCCGAGGCCGGATCATCAATGTGTCCAACTCGGTCTCTATCCTTCCTATCTTACAATGCAAGTTACATGAGAAAGTCGGTTTACATCTACAGGCCTTAACCCGCCTTTGGGCCTTGGGCCTTTGTAAAGCGCCACCATCCTCACGTCTTCATAGGCTTCTAATCTTCATAGAGTTAACCCGGCTACTCCTGGCCGGTTTACGTCCAGTAGTAATATCCCCAACATTAGGCCCCAGATTGATTTGAACTTGTTCATGTCAATCTTCAACACTTAGAAAAATTCTTGCCCTTGCACCTCTGCATAGATCTTGTAAACCACCCTGACGTCATCCTCTGGATTTGTAGTAAACCGCCATGATGTCACCTATTCGTTGAAGCTAAAGATGCCCTTCATTAATGAGCATCCAACCATCAAAGCGATGACTTTATTAAATATCCATTTTCGAACTCCTCGATTTCTGTGCCTGTCACTTATCTCTTCGCTTTATAAATAGGGTTGAGGCCCCTTTTCCTTTTCCTCCGCTGCCTCTTCATATCTTCTTCCTCCTCGCGACGCCCCTGCACCCGAGCGCCGCCGTCGTCGTTAAGCTTTGCCTCTGTATCACCGTCGGCCGCTGCATCAACTTGACTGGACAAGAAAAGTGCAGCGCATCTCCTCCGTTCATGTAACACCGATAAGCCCTCTCTCTTTCCGCCCTAGATCTTCGCCATTAGGGTTTGTATTCGTCGGAGTTCATCGAAGTTCTAAAGCTGTTCTTCCTTGTTCTTCTTGGTAGCATCGTAGGCTAGTCTTAGATCTGCTTTAGCCCTTGCGTGACCGTACCACAATCTCACTCTTCCTTATTAGATCACTCCTTTACATAGACAACAATTCCTCTGATTCTGATGAACTGGTTAAACACCTGAAGTTTTTAGGTCTGAATATATTCCAATTTTCTGTCACCCCTTAGATCTGAAATCACCATATAAATCTGTGAAACCTATTTTCCGCACTTAGGTATTTTTAGATCTGTACCCTTCACACCAATATAGGCGGTTTAACTTTTTGAAGTATGATAATCCGGCAGGTACCATTAGTCCCCTTTTAAACCGCCAATTCATTTATTCTATCATTTCTTCCATCGCTAAACTCTGGTTTAACAATGTGCATATACCTTTGCTTCTGTGTACTGCTTTACCATCTATAACTGCATCAGCCTCTAATTTAGCCATATGATCTGCTTAAATTCCTATCTCCTCAACCTGTTGTGCGATACGCTTTGTCATTAACGAATCCTAAACTGGCATCATTTTCTTTCCAGCTCTTCACTTGCAATGGCCAAACAGTTCTATTCCTGTAACTGGGTCCCTTCCCGGGTTATAGAGGAGCAACTGAACGGAATGGTCAAGATTGCTACCTTACCAAAGTAAAATGAGATCCGGTGGCGAGTTCCTGGGCCGGAAAATCCTCCTACCCCCAAGCAGGGTGAAGTAGTGGTGTTTGTTGATCATGTAGGCTGTGGCTTTAAACCACCCGGATCAAAGTTTTTTCGAGATGTACTTGCTAGCTTTTAGCTCCACCCTCAAGACATTGGACCCAACTCGGTATCCAATATATGCAACTTACAAGTTTTTTGTGAAGCGTACCTACAAGAAGAACCAACTGTTGAGCTGTTCCGGGATTTCTTCCATCTAAACCGTCGCACTGAGTTTGTAGACGGACCCAATACTGAACTTGGCGGCGTCTCAATTCAAAAAAGGAAAGAGGTTGAGTTTCCTCATGCCAAACTTCACAGTCACCCAAAAGAGTGGAATCAAACTTGGTTCTACTGCAGAGACACCTCTCCTGAAGATGAGAACCCTCTGTCGGGTTATCGTGCTCACCGACTTGCTAATACTCATCCGCTTCCGCAAGGACTAAGTGCCCAGGAACGGGCCTCGTACGCCCCTCAACACCCCAAGCTCAGAGCCTTTATGGCCAACAGTTTAACAGGTGTGGACTTCGTCCGTTGCTGGATATCCTGGAGTATCCTGCAATTAAGTCACCGCGCCGGTTTAATGTGTGAGTATACTGGTGACGTACAAGACTCCCAACACCATATCAATATTCAGCTAACAGATGAGGAAGTCACTGAGTCTGTCAAGAAAATGTTGAATGAACCGGAAGCTTTCTGTAGCAAGACCGGGTTAAGCCCCTTTTACACGCAAAACAAACCGCCCGTTGTAAGTATTGTCTATACTTCCGCTTTACGCCTGATATTTTTGGACTGTGCAATCTTTGAACACCCTCCGCCCATCTTTAAACAGGATGATGATCCGTTCTGGAAAAAGAAACCTCAGGAGAAAGAAGTGAAGCCTTCTTGTCCTAAACGAAAGCCGTCAAGAAAACCACAAAGAGGAAGGCACCTGAACGCATCGGTTTAGAGCTGGATAACGACCCGGATGAACCGGACACAGAGGTAGAACTTGATTCACTTGGTTCACTTTTCATGCATCTCATTGACAACGATATTTATTAGGAGGATGTTGAGGGCAGCCAAGCTAACGATGCAGAGGTAATTATCCTTTCCTCCGGTTCAGACTCTCTGCCAACACAAAAAATCCGTCAAGCAGTCCGGAAAGTAAGATTTTCTCACCCTCTTGCTCACTTGGACCCACAATTTCTTTTGAAGAAGCAGAAGCACGAGGCTCACCGCACAACCCGGCACAGTGGCCAAACGGTCACCTCGACCGGTTTACCAAACACCCCGGTTCGAAAACGCCGACCCGAGGTCTCACCCACTTCTGACACTTCTTATCCCAAGGCAGGCTTTTTCCGACAACCTCTTAATCCGTCCGATTCGAATTATCAGGTGACACCTCCTTCCTCATCCGGCGAATCCACGGCCACACAACCCCCTCCTCTTAAAACCGTGGCTGGGTAAGTATTTCAATCCAATCTTTTGATGTTTCACACTTTATATGCTATACTAACCTTTGCATCTGTTCTTTTTAAAGCCAAGGCCAGACCCAGTAAGAAGGCCTGGGTGAATAACCCGCCTGATGATCAGGTGGTGATTGAACCGGAGCTGGCTACGGAACCGGAAGGTCCAAATACTGAGGCCACATTTGATGAACCGCCCCCTCAAGATCCTAACATTGACGAACAAGCAGAAGTTGATACCGTTGTGCCAGATGATAAACCAGTAAGTCCAATCCGGGCTGATGACGGATCTTCTAATCCAGTGAAGACTACTGACGCTCCATCAACTCCAGAAAAGGCTGTTGGAGATAAAGAAGATGAAGTTATCATTACCGGTATTGGCCACACCTCTCCTGGCCATCCTGTTGCATTGGCGAAACATAGTGCCAAAGAAGAACGTGCTGCCATGGAAAAAGGCAAATGGAGCACCGATCTATCAAGCTATGCCCACTTCAGTGCTAAAGAACTCCACTCTGGCTTTCTGAACCGTCTGCACACAAACCGTGATTGTGAAGCCGGTTTGGTGAATCTGATGAAGGAGCGCTATGAGGTAATGACATAACTTTTCCTTTCTTAAGTCCAATTGAAAATACCAACTCTAGTAGCCCCCAAGGGCCGGTTTATGATAGCAATCATAAATCGGGACTTTGTAATATCTAACCCTTGCATACTTATCCTCCATATGTCAGGTGATCCTTTGAAATAAACCGGTACTTATCGTTGTATTCCTGTGGTTTTCATCTGTATAGTCCCCAAAGGCCGGTTTATCCTTCTAAGGTGAACCGGGATTTTAATCAATGCTTCAACTTTGAACAGATGTACATTAGCCTCCAAGTGTCAAGGATAATGCTTGCACTGTACTTGGGACTTGCAAAAAATTCTGATAATAGAATAAATAGGCATTAGCCCCCAAGTACAAAGTGCATAACTTGTTATGTGCTTGGTACTTCAAATATATACATCCCACTTGATGATATGTCATTCCTTTACAGGCTGAGCTTAGCTAGAAGGACTCCCAAACCGCTGATCTTCAAGAAAACATCAAGTCTCAGCAAGCGGAAGCTTCCAAAGCCAACGAGGAACTGACTGAAGCCTTATCATCCATGGAGAAGCTGAAGGAAAATTTTAAAAAGGAACGTGCAGATTGGGATGCCGAGAAGGCCGCTTTAGCTAAGAAAGCCGAAGACGCAGAAGCAGCCCTTAAACCGGTGGTTGAGGAACTAACCGGTTTAAAGCGGCAAATAAGCGCTATGAGTTCTGCTATATTTGGTAAGCGCCCTCATCTGGCATGCTTCAAGTCCCCTTTACCTTAGCATTCACCGGTTTACTGATGCTCACAATGCTACAGGGACCCGTATTACCCATCTGGGCTCCGATATGTGGATGAAGTTGAAAGCAGCCTATACCTTGATAGAACAATTGTATTCCGGATCCCAACGGGCTATCTGCACAGCCACGTACAACAGGCCTCCTCCATCGTTGATAAAAGAAACCACCGATAAGTTGTCCATGTTACCTGCCCGGCTGGAGGAACTTCAAAAACCAGTTGCAAGGTCAGGCGCATTAACTGCGCTAATCTGGGCTAAGGCATGGATTCCAGATCTTGAACCGACAGATATCGGCCAAGGCTACCCCAGCGTGAAGGAAGATGGTACATAATTCAACAATGATGATCTCTGAAGGCTGACAAGGGAGATGCGGCCTATAGCAAGCAAATTGGCGAATGACACAGATCTGTCTCATTATCAACCGGTTTATGATGTTGATCAGAAAAAATGTCTTGCGCCGATTCATGATATAGTGGATCTTGTGCCGCCAATCTGTAAGCACACTTATGCTCCTGACATTGATCCTTCCCCTCTTATAAGTGAAGAAGCTGTTTTCCAAGCGTTAACCGGAATCGACTGGACAACAATTGATTTCCAGCCACTAGGTAGAGATGAGGAGGATGCGCCAACTCAAGATGATCCTCAATCTTCAAGTCATCCAGACGAGGAATCTTGAACCGGAGGCCGGTTTATCAATCGTAGTCTGCCACTCATTATGGGAACAATTATTCTGTGTGAGCTGTTTAAAGCGCCTTGTAATAGGATAGCATAAACACTTTATCTGTTATGCCATCGAGCATGTTTATTTTGCTTGACACTGATAACTTGCCATGCCTTTGGGATCTATTATATGCATAGTCCATCATGGCTTTTGATTTAACTTGCTCCTGCATATAAGAATTTGAAAATGTCCTAGTGGTTTACCACTGGACGGGTCATGATGCCCAAAATATATACATTGCTTGGATGGATAACCAAGATTGTAATAACCAGATATAAAATAGATGATACCTGTGATATATCTCGTTGGCTGACCAACTGTTGCTATAGTAAGGGTGAAAACACCAATCTGGAGTATTGATGACTCCTTTCCTTCTTACCGGTTCATATAGAAACCATACCTAGTTATGATAACCACTGGTTTGCCCATATAATTCTGGTGACTTCTAGTCAAAACCAGACCGGATCAAATTAATGCCGGTTTAGAAACTGATCACGTACTGACAACTGAGCGTTGAAAGCCATGCCGGTTTGTAATATGCACCGGTTTATCAGAAAATATTCATAAGTCCCTTATCAAAATAGGTTTAAAACAATTGCAACAAATACAAGAAAAAATATGCAAGGCTTTTCATGGGCTGCTAGGCCCTAAATCGAGGCTTTTCATGGGCTGCCAGGCTGCTGAGTTAAACCATTTTTCAAAGCCTTTTAAGATGGACCTCAATCTTTAACCAATCATCGTTTTAACTTTGACAAGTCCAGGGTCTATGAGATTGACTTGTCAAACGTTCGATGGGTCATACCAGGTTACCTGGATGGAGTGGCTTACTTAAATATGCAGGATAACCCGGGGTTTTAGGTGAATACACCTGGCTTCCAAGCCTGGCTTGATAGCCTACTACAAGGGTGCAAGCTCGTTGTTCTTTGAGAAGCAAGGAGCCCCCAAGTAATATTTGAGCTGTGCTCAGTGGGTACCTATGTTTGAGATGTGCTTTTTGCAATAGACTCTCTTTGGTTCCACATAATTTCCTTTTTGGCTTTAATCCTATCAAGAGGTGTAGCTATGGTGTAAGTACAACCAAGCCCCCTAGTGATTTCCCTGTTTGGCCTTAAACCGATCAAGAGGCGTAGCTATGGTTCGAATACGACCAAGCCCCCTAGTGATTTCCTTTATATTTGTGTGGCTTTATAAGCTGGGTTAATAGAACTCCATTTTATAAGTAGAAGCCCCCATGTAACCACACACGATGTAAAAAACAATAGATACCCCGCTTTAGCTGAGGCTCCGGTTTATTATATAATATATACATTGTCATAAGTATGTACATAAGAAGAGCCTGTGGCTCAAGTATAGTAAGGCCGAAGAAGAGCTATATTCCACGGCCGCTGGGTCTCCTCCTCCGATTTGCGTGAGTCTTTGTGCTCTCGAACATCGATAAGGTAGTATGACCCATTGTGCAAGTTTTTGCTGACCACAAAAGGTCCTTCCCAAGGTGGGGATAACTTGTGCATATCAGTCTGATCCTGGATGAGCCGGTGCACCAGATCGCCCTCTTGAAAAGTTCTGGTTTTAACCCGGCGGCTATGATAATGTCGGAGATCTTGTTGATAAATCTCCAAACGCGCCGCTGCCAGATCACGCTCCTCATCTAATAGGTCCAGTGAGTCCTGACGCGCCTTCTCATTATCAGCTTCAACGTAAGCCGCCACATGGGGTGAGTCATGACGGATGTCACTGGGAAGAACCGCCTCTGCTCCGTAAACCATGAAGAATGGCGTGTAGCTCGTTGATCTGTTTGGTGTGGTGTTGATACTCCATAACACTGAAGGTAACTCCTCCACCCAACAACCCAGCGTCCGCTTTAAAGGGACCATAAGCCGAGGTTTAATACCTTTCAAAATTTCTTGATTTGCCCTCTCTACTTGACCATTAGATTGGGAGTGAGCCACTGATGACACATCAAGCCGGATGTGCTCACGTTGACAAAATTCATCCATAGCACCTTTGGACAGATTAGTACCATTATCAGTTATAATGCTGTGTGGAAAACCAAACCGGAATATCACCTTTTTGATGAATTGAACTGGCGTGGCTGCATCACACTTACTGACTGGCTCTGCCTCTACTCACTTGGTAAACTTGTCAGCTGCCACCAACGGGTGGGTCTTTTTATCCTTGGACCTCTTAAAGGGTCCAACCATATCTAGCCCCCAGGTGGCAAACAGCCAAGTTATTGGAATCATTCTCAACTCCTGAGCCGGAACATGAGCACGGCGTGCAAATTTCTGATAACCGTCACACCTTTTTACTAAATCCTCAGCATCGGCATGAGCCGTCAACCAATAGAAGCCGTGACGAAAAGCCTTGGCCACCAAGGATTTTGAACCGGCGTGGTGACCACAATCTCCTTCGTGGATCTCTCGCAAAATCTCACAACCTTCTTGAGGAGACACACAATGTTGAATTGCCCCTGTCACACTGTAACGATGTAACTCCCCATTGACAATGGTCATCGACTTGGATCGCCGGATTATCTGACGAGCCAAAGTTTCATTGTCTGGTAACTCGCCCCGGTTCATATAGGCCAGGTATGGGACAGTCCAATCCGGTATAACATGAAGAGCCGCTACCAACTGGGCCTCCGGGTCAGGAATAGCCAATTCCTCCTCTTTGGGTATCTTGACCGATGGATTATGAAGTACGTCGAGGAAGACATTAGGTGGCACCGGTTTATGCTGAGAGCCTAGAAGACTTAAAGCGTCCGCGGCTTCATTCTTTCGCTGGTCTATATGGTCAACTTGATAACCCTTGAAGTGACCAGCTACTATGTCTACCTCTCGTCGATATGTAGCCATTAGTGGATCCTTAGAATCCCAAGTGCCAGATACCTGCTGAGCCACCAGGTCTGAGTCACCGAAGAACTTAACTCGGCTTAAATTCATCTCTTTAGCCATCCGAAGGCCATGGAGCAAGGCCTCATATTCAGCTGCATTGTTAGTACCAGGGAACATTAAGCGGAGAACATAACAAAACTTGTCACCTCGTGGGGAAGTTAATATGACTCCAGCCCCCGAGCCCTCCAATTGCCTGGATCCATCAAAGTGAATAGTCTAATAAGTGTTGTCTGGCTTTTCCTCCGGTGCCTGCAACTCTGTCCAATCATTGATGAAGTCCATGAGTGCTTGAGATTTGATCGCTGTGCGAGGTGTATATTTGAGCCTGTGATGTCCAAGCTCAATAGCCCACTTAGCAATCCGGCCAGTCGCCTCTATGTTTTGGATGATATCTCCTAGAGGGGCTGAACTAACCATTGTGATAGGATGACCTTGAAAATAATGCTTGAGCTTCCGGCTTGCCATGAGAACTCCATACACCAACTTATGCCAATGCGGGTACCTCTACTTTGATTCAATAAGCACATCACTGATGTAATAAACCGACAGTTGAACCGGATACTCCTTTCCGGCCTCCTTGCGCTCCACCACAATAGCCACACTAACAGCCCGGGCGTTAGCAGCCACATACAACAATAAGGGCTCTTTATCAACCGGAGCCGCAAGGACTGGTGGCTCGGCCAACTGTATCTTCAAATCCTCAAATGCTTTATCAGTCGCGTCACTCCAGACAAAATCATCCGTTTTCTTTAACATCTGATACAAAGGAATAGCCTTCTCCCCAAGGCGGCTGATAAACCGGCTTAGAGCTGCAATCTGGCCCGCCAAATGCTGAACATCATTGATATAGGCCGGTTTAGCCAGGGACGTGATAGCTGAAGTCTTTTCAGAGTTAGCCTCAATGCCTCAGTTGGACACCAGAAAACCCAAGAGCTTGCCTGCCGGAACACCAAAGACACATTTAGCCGGATTAAGCATCATCTTATAGACCCGGAGGTTGTCAAAAGTCTCTCTCAAGTCATCTATCAATGTTTCCTCCTTCCTGGACTTCACCACAATATCATCCACATAAGCGTGTACATTGCGCCCAATCTGTTTATGAAGACAATTCTGAACACAGCGCTGATAAGTCGCCTGGGCACTCTTGAGCCCGAAAGGCATAGACAGATAGCAGAAGGCTCCAAAGGGAGTTATGAAGTTGTCTTCTCCTGGTCCTTAACTGCCATTTTAATCTGATGATAACCAGAATAAGCATCCAGAAAACACAAACGGTCACAACCCATCGTAGCATCAATAATCTGATCAATACGCGGGAGAGCAAAGGGATCAGCTGGATGGGCTTTGTTCAAGTCTGTGTAATCCACACACATACGCCAAGTGCCGTTTTTCTTAAGTACCAGCACCGGATTAGATATCCCCTCAGGGTGAAAGACCTCCACAATAAACCTTGCTGCCAAGAGCCGGGCTACCTCCTCACCAATAGCCTTACGCCTCTCTTCATTGAAGCAGCAAAGAAACTGCCTGACCGGTTTAAACTTGGGATCTATATTAAGGGTGTGCTCAGCGAGTTCCCTCGGTACACCTGTCATGTTAGAAGGCTTCCATGCAAAGATGTCCCAGTTCTCACGGATGAACTCGATGAGCGCGCTTTCCTATTTCGGATCCAGGTTAGCGCTAATGTTGAACTACTGAGATGAATCGCCAGGAACAAAATCAACCGATTTAGTGTCTGTAGCCGATTTAAATGTCAGCGCCGGATCATGCTCTGTAGTTGGCTTTTTCAGAGAAGTCATATCTGCCAGATCAACATTGTCCTTATAAAATTTCAGCTCCTTTGTGGCACAAACCGACTCCGCATAAGCCGCATCCCCTTCTTCACATTCTAATGCAATCTTCCTGCTCTCATGTACCGTGATGGTCCCCTTGTGACCTGGCATCTTAAGCTACAGATAAACATAACACGGCCTTGCCATGAACTTAGCATAAGCCGGCATTCCGAACAGGGCATGATATGGGCTCTTGATTTTCACCACTTCAAAAGTCAAAGTTTCTGATCTTGAATCATGATCATCTCCAAAAGCCACCTCTAGGGCTATCTTGCCAACTGGGTACGCCGATTTACCAAGCACCACTCCATGAAAGACGGTGTTCGACGGTTCAAGATTCTTGTCTGTCATCCCCATGCAATGGAAGGTATCGTAGTAAAGGATATTGATACTGCTCCCTCCATCCATAAGCACTTTGGTGAACTTGTAGCCCCCGACTTGAGGAGCCACCACTAAGGCCAGATGACCCGAATTGTCAACCCGGGGTGGATGATCCTCCCGACTCCATAAAATGGGTTGTTCAGACCAGCGCAAATATTGAGGCACCGCCGGTTCGACGGAGTTCACGGCCCTCTTGTGAAGCTTCTAATCGCGCTTACACAAGCTAGTGGTAAAGACATGATACTACCCACTATTCAACTGCTTCGGATTTCTCTGATAACCCGACTGCTGCTGCTGCTGATTCCCCTAATGGTTATAACCTCCCTGATTGCCCTGATTATCTTGATTGCCATGTCCGGTATGATTGCCTTGGAATCCTGAACCGGAGCTGCCGCCTCCATAACCCGGCCCATGAAAACCACCTCCTGAAACGCCGGGCGGGCCATTGTCGTATTGAAACATATTGGAATTCTTGAACTCTCGCATGATGAAACAGTCCTTCCAAAGATGTGAAGCTGGCTGCTACCTCTTTTAGCACTGCGTTGGTTTTCCCCGAAGAGGAAGGGATGATGCAGCAAAGTAGCATAAGAATTTCCCTCGGTTTTCTAGAACCAAGGTATCAATCCAGTAGGAGGCTACGCGCGAGTCCCTCGCACCTGCACAAAAAAAATCCTCGCAACCAACGCAAATAGGGGTTGTCAATCCCTATTGGGCCACTTACGAGAGTGAGATCTGATAGATATGATAAGATAACATTTTTGGTATTTTTATGATAAAGATGCAAAGTAAAATAAAGGCAAAGTAAATGGCAAAGTAAATAACTAAGTAGTAGGAGATTGATATGATAAAGATAGACCCGGGGGCCATAGGTTTCACTAGTGGCTTCTCTCGAGAGCATAAGTATTCTACGATGGGTGAACAAATTACTGTTGAGCAATTGACAGAATTGAGCATAGTTATGAGAATATCTAGGTATGATCATGTATATAGGCATCACGTCCGAGACAAGTAGACCGACTCCTGCCTGCATCTACTACTATTACTCCACTCATCGACCGCTATCCAGCATGCATCTAGAGTATTAAGTTAAAAACAGAGTAACGCCTTAAGCAAGATGAAATGATGTAGAGGGATAGACTCATGCAATATGAAGAAAACCCCATCTTGTTATCCTCGATGGCAACAATACAATATGTGCCTTGCTGCCCTTACTATCACCGGGAAAGGACACCGCAAGATTGAACCCAAAGCTAAGCACTTCTCCCATTGCAAGAAAGATCAATCTAGTAGGCCAAAACAAACTGATAATTCGAAGAGACTTGCAAAGATAACCAATCATACATAAAAGAATTCAGAGAAGATTCAAATATTATTCATAGATAGACTTGATCATAAACCCACAATTCATCAGTCTCAACGAACACACCGCAAAAACAAGATTACATCGCATAGATCTCCACAAGAGAGGGGGAGAACATTGTACTGAGATCCAAAAAGAGAGAAGAAGCCATCTAGCTACTAACTATGGACCCGTAGGTCTAAAGTAAACTACTCACACTTCATCGGAGATGCTATGGTGTTGATGTAGAAGCCCTCAGTGATCGATGCCCCCTCCAGCGGAGCTCCGGAACAAGCCCCAAGATGGGATCTCATGGATACAGAAAGTTACGGCGGTGGAATTAGGGTTTTGGCTCTGTATCTGATCGTTTGGGGGTACGTGGGTATATATAGGAGGAATAAGTACGTCGGTGGAGCAACAGGGGGCCCACGAAGGTGGAGGGCGCGCCTAGGGGGTAGGCGCGCCACCTACCTCGTGGCCTCCTGTTACGTGGCTTGACGTAGGGTCCAAGTATCCTAAGTTGTATTCGATGAGAAAATCACATTCCCAAAGGTTTCATTCTGTTTGGACTCCGTTTGATATTCCTTTTCTTCGAAACCCTAAAACAGGCAAAAACAGCAATTCTGGGCTGGGCCTCCGGTCAATAGGTTAGTCCCAAAAATAATATAAAAGTGGATAATAAAGCCCAATAATGTCCAAAATAGTAGATAATATAGCATGGAGCAATCAAAAATTATAGATACGTTGGAGACGTATCAAGCATCCCCAAGCTTAAATCCTGCTCGTCCTCGAGTAGGTAAATGATAAAAATAGAATTTTTGATGCTGTGTGCTACTTGGCATAATTTTAATGTAATTCTTCTTAATTGTGGTATGAATATTCATATCCGAAAGATTCAAGACAAAAGTTCATATTGACATAAAAATAATAATACTTCAAGCATACTAACAAAGCAATTATGTCTTCTCAAAATAACATGGCTAAAGAAAGTTATCCCTACAAAATCATATGGTCTGGCTATGCTCTATCTTCACCACACAAAATATTTAAATCATGCACAACCCCGATGACAAGCCAAGCAATTGTTTCATACTTTTGACATTCTCAAAACTTTTTCAATTTTCACGCAATACATGAGCGTGAGCCATGGATATAGCACTATAGGTGGAATAGAGTGGTGGTTGTGGATAATACAAAAAGGGATAAGATAGTCTCACATCAACTAGGCGTATCAACGGGCTATGGAGATGCCCATCAATAGATATCAATGTGAGTGAGTAGGGATTGCCATGCAACGGATGCATTAGAGCTATAAGTATATGAAAGCTCAAAAAGAAACTAAGTGGGTGTGTGTAGCGACCTGACCCGAATGGATCACGTCTACTGTGCTACGGTGTCATCCCTGGATCAGTAATGCTGACACCACACAGTACATCGAGGTTTTATAGCAGAGTTGCAATCACACACTTATTACATCGATGGCTCAAAAAGAAACTTATTACAATAAATATGACTTAAGGCCATATTTTAAAGATAACAGCGGAAGACTTGGAAGATAAATGGGTCCATCAACTCCAGCGGCATCACTGAGTATAGAACCACGACCTAAACACCTCAATCGTCGTCTGAAAAGTCTGCAACATTAACGTTGCAGCCCGAAAACGGGTCAGCACATCGAATATGCTGGCAAAGTAACACATAGAGAGTAATGGAATGAAACAGCTATACTACATGCATATATGGCTGGTGGAAAGCTCTATGGTTACAGTTTTGCGTAAAGCCAGTTTTTCCCTACTGCAAAGGAATAAATTTTATTTACTATCATGGTGGTTGTGAAACATTGAGAATGGTTGACAGCATTCTCAATCCCAATTAAAAGTAATTAAAACCCAATAACATTAATTAGAAGTAACATGTTGAGATTCACAATGATATTCAAGTACTAGATACTCAAGTTGTCCATAACAGGGGACACGGCTAATCATGATTAGTTTGTTACTCTGCAGAGGTTTGCGCACTTTTCCCCACATGACTCGATCGCCTCCGTTTGTTTTCTCGCACTACATGGTGTTTGAGAAACGGATGACCGAGACATAGTCTTTCAGAAGCACTAGCACCTTACATGTGGGGTAGACCGGTACACCTACATCCCCTACATCTGCTAGTCCACCCCGTAAGAGTTCGCACAACTTAGTCAACTATGCCAGAGCCCATAGTAGCATGTGGCTGCACACGGAAGTTTCTAGCATGAATTATCTTATGATCCCTTTGAGCCTGGGTGGCGGTCCAAAAAAAACAGGCAAGTCCTGATAGACATCAGGTGCCTCAATCCACCCAGATGTGTGTTTAAGTTGCCACCTTAGATAAACCATTAAAATTATCAATCTCACATCTGTCATGGATATCACTCACCCAATCCACGTCTACTAGCATAGCATGGCATAATAAGCAAACGTAGAAGTAACTCCCAAAGGTTTCATAATAATACAGGTAATAGGTACTACCTCATCTACTTCCCATCCCACAATTTAATTAGATCCTAATCATGCAATGTGTGAGGATTGATCTAATGCAATAAAACATGGGTTGTAGAAAAGGTATGATCAAAGTGTTACTTGCCTTGCTGATGATCCGCGAGTCCTAGGGTTTCGAAGTAACAAGCGGCGCAATCCGGGTAATCTATCGCAGACAAACAACAAGCATACAATAAGTACTCATCTAATGCACAGGTAAAACTCGAACGAGAGAACGAACCAGGTAGTTCAACTTAAGAACTCCGGTTGCAAGAAAGAACGAAAAACAAACGGCGGAAGAAAACAACTCGGTTCTAGCAAATTGAAACTAGGTCAAAATTTTACTGTAGCAAAAGCTTGTTCAAGTTGATTAGACGGAACGGCGGTTTCGAGACGAAACTCCAGGCGCTTGAATCACCTGATTCCGATAAACGAGCGGAAAAATAGACTAGGAAGAAGATCGGATCTGAGATCGCGATCGCGGAATAAATCCGACGAAAAGAAAAGGAAGAACAGTTAAACGAATGGACGTCGTTAACCTAGAAGAATCCGGTGATCACGTTCGTTAGGACGAACGGTCCGGCGAACGGTCCAAAGCAACTAAATCGGAGAAGAAAACGAATCCGATCTAGGGTTTTGGAGAAGAAAACCGATCGAAAAACTGATCTAGAAAACCGGAACGGTTTAGAGAAGAAAAAGAATCGGAACGATTAGAAGAAAACGATCCGAGAAAAAGAATAGATGTAGCGCGGGGCAACCTTGGCGAGGTCTCCGGTGAACGGCTCCGGCGGCGTCGGCGTAGGGCGGCGGCGTGGGCAAGGTGCGGCGGCGGCGCGGGTGTGGGGTGGCGGCGCGGGTGAGGCGGCGGCGCGGGTATGGGGTGGCGGCGCGGGTGAGGCGGTGCGGCGGCGGTGACGCAGGGCGCGGTATGATGCGGCGCGGCGGCGGTGCAAGGCGCAGTGTGGAGGAGAGCTTTGATTTGATGTGTTTAGAGGGGGGGTGCTTGGGTATTTATATTGGGGAGGGGAGGGGTTTACTTGGGGTAGAGGACAAGGAATTAGAATAGGAGTAGGAAAGATCTAGAAAATAAACGGAATAAGGAAAGGGGACAAGGGGGCACCCTAGAATCCTAAAAGGATTCGGTCCTAGCAAGAGGCGGCGGCGGCCGACCAGCTCCTGGCTCGGCGCCTGGCGCCTGGGAGCGCGGTGGTAGGTGGCTTGGCTTGGGCCTTTGGCCCAAGGCGCTGCTCAATTTTTTTTTAAATAGTTTCCTCGCGCAGAAAAAAAACAAAAAGGGATCTAAACGAACTCCGAAATATCTAAAGTAAATTTTCCCCGACTCCTAAAAATGAGCCGAACAAAACGAACTTTTCTCCGGACCTAAAATGCAATTTTCGAAAACGCGCATTTTTCCCTATCCAAATAAAATGCAAATAAACACCGGAAAGCAAAATTGATCTATTTATTATATCTTCATTTTTCCTAAATTTGGGAAAGTCATATTATTCCCTCTCTCATATATTTTGACACCGGAAAATTTATTGAAGATAAAATAAATAAATCAAATGATCCTATTTTCAAAATTTGAGAGAACTCTCAAATATGAAAATAACGAAATCTCCAACTCTCTCCGAGGGTCCTTGAGTTGCGTGAAATTTCTAGGATCAACCAAAATGCAAGAAAATATGATATGCATATGATCTAGTGTATAACATTCCAAATTGAAAATTTGGGATGTTACAAACCTACCCCCCTTAAGATGAATCTCGCCCTCGAGATTCGGGTTGGCTAGAAAATAGGTGAGGGTGGTCTTTGAGCAAATCTTCTTCTCTCTCCCAGGTGGCTTCATCTTCTGAGTGGTGGTTCCACTGAACTTTGCAAAACTTGATAACCTTGCTGCGAGTAACTCTACTGGCAACATCGAGAATCTTGACTGGCTTCTCCTCATATGTTAGGTCATCCTTTAACTAAATCGCTTCTAATGGCACTGTATCTCTTAGCGGTACCTCCGCCATCTCGGCGTGACATTTCTTCAGCTGAGAAACATGGAATACATCATGAACTCCTGACAGTCCTTCTGGTAATTCCAACTTATACGCGACTTCTCCCATACGTTTCACGATGTTAAACGGTCCAACGAACGCGGTGCTAACTTTCCCTTAACTCCAAAGCGCTTAACTCCTCGAAGTGGGGATACTCGAAGGTAAACTCTGTCTCCGGTTTCGTAAACTGTCTCCTTGCGTTTAGAATCTGCATAGCTCTTCTGCCTGGACTGGGCTACCTTGAGCCTATCGCGAATCAACTTAACCTTCCGTTCAGACTCCTTAATCAAATCTGGTCCAAAGAATTGACGGTCTCCAACTTCGTTCCATGATAACGGTGTCCTGCACCTCCTTCCGTATAAAGCTTCGAAAGGGGCCATCTTCAAACTGGTTTGGTAACTGTTGTTATAAGAAAACTCCGCATACGGTAAGTTTTCGTCCCAACTTGATCCATAATCTAGTGCACAAGCTCTCAGCATATCTTCCAAAATCTGATTGACTCTCTCGGTCTGTCCATCTGTCTGCGGATGAAAAGCTGTGCTGAACTCTAGTCTGGTTCCTAAAGTTTCATGCAACTGATTCCAAAACTTTGAGGTAAATTGGGTTCCTCTATCTGATACGATACTCCTCGGAACTCCATGCAAACAAACGATTCTAGTCATGTATATCTTTGCCAACTTAGCACTGGTGTAAGTGGTCTTAACTGGAATGAAATGTGCTACCTTCGTCAAACGATCAACTACTACCCATATCGAGTC
Organism: Triticum aestivum; assembly: GCF_018294505.1. Taxonomy (NCBI): domain Eukaryota; kingdom Viridiplantae; phylum Streptophyta; class Magnoliopsida; order Poales; family Poaceae; genus Triticum; species Triticum aestivum. The sequence goes on from NC_057797.1 coordinate 206,512,163, forward strand.
ATATCCTGCTTTCGTCCTGGGTAGCCCTGTGATAAAATCCATGCCTATCTTATCCCACTTCCATTCGGGTATCGGCAGTGGTTGTAACAATCCTGCTGGCTTTTGATGTTCTGCTTTTACTCTCTGACATACGTCACAAACTGCTACATACGCTGCAATATCCTTCTTCATTCCGGTCCACCAGAATGTTTCTTTCTTGGTATTCCCTGGGTGAATCGAATACGGTGAATCATGTGCCTCCTGCAAAATCAACTTCCTGATCTCCGGGTCATTGGGCACATAAACACGGTCCTCAAACCATAGGGTATCGTGCTCATCCTCACGAAATCCCTTTGCTTTTCCTTTGCTAAGTTTCTCCTTTATAGCAGCAATCTCTTTGTCAGATTTATGCGCTTCTCTGATCTTATCCATCAATGTTGATTGAATCTCCAATGCGGCTACATAACCTCTCGGAACTATTTCCAAACATAGCTCACGAAGGTTTTCTGCTAATTCCTTGGGTATTTTCTCCGTCATTATCGTATTGACATGGCTCTTACGGCTCAATGCGTCAGCTACTACATTAGCCTTTCCGGGATGGTAATGCAATCTCATGTCATAATCCTTGATGAGCTCCAACTATCTCCTTTGTCGGAGGTTCAACTCCTTCTGAGTGAAAATGTACTTCAAACTCTTATGATCCGTGTACACCTCACAATGATTTCCAATGAGGAAATGTCTCCACGTCTTCAATGCATGCACTACGGCTGCTAACTCCAAATCATGCGTGGCATAATTCAACTCATGAGGCTTCAGTTGTTGTGATGCATACGAAACAACTCTCCCTTCCTGCATAAGCACTGCTCCAAGTCCTCGACGTGAAGCGTCGCAATACACCTCATAATCCTTGGTCTGATCTGGCAAAATCAATACCGGTGAGGTAACCAATCGTTTCTTCAACTCCTGGAAAACTAGCCTCACACTCCTCAGTCCATTTGAACTTAGTATCCTTCTTCAACAACTCCGTCATAGGCTTCGCAATTTTTGAGAAATTCTCAATAAATCTCCGGTAGTATCCTGCGAGTCCAAGAAAACTCCGGATCTCTCCAACTGTTGTTGGTGCTTCCCATTAGGTTACGGTCTCAACCTTTGTGGGGTCAACTGCTATACCTTCTCCGGATATAACGTGTCCGAGGAATCCAACTTCCTTCAACCAAAACTCACATTTGCTGAATTTGGCATATAACTGATGTTCCCTTAATTTCTCCAAAACCAAACGCAAATGTTCCTTATGCTCCTCTTCATTCTTTGAATAAACTAGGATGTCATCAATGAACACTACGACGAACTTATCCAAAAACTCCATAAACACTTTGTTCATCAGGTTCATAAAATAGGCAGGTGCGTTAGTCAATCCAAATGACATAACGGTATACTCATACAGTCCATATCTTGTGGTGAATGCTGTCTTAGGTATGTCCTGCTCTCGAATCTTCAACTGATGGTACCCTGATCGCAAATCGATCTTGGAAAACACTTTAGCTCCTTGCAATCGATCAAACAGATCGTTGATCATTGGCAGTGGGTACTTATTCTTGATGGTTACTTCATTCAATCCCCGATAATCTACAACCATCCTTAATGATCCATCCTTCTTTTCCACTAGAAGTACGGGTGATCCCCAAGGTGAAGAACTTGGGCGAATGTAACCTTTATCCAATAACTCCTTAATCTGATTCTTAATTTCCACCAAATCCTTTGCTGGCATCCGGTACGGTCGCTTCGATATTGGGCCTGTACCTGGCAATAACTCAATCAAAAACTCAATGTCTCTATCCGGTGGCATGCCTGGTAATTCCTCAGGAAATACATCAGGAAAATCCTTTACCACTGGTACTTCCTCCTGCACAACTCCTGATAAGCAATTCACTTGTGTCCTGTTTGGCACATGCCGGGATACATACTTGATCCTTCTTCCTTCTGGTGTGGTAAGCAAAATTGTCTTACTGGCGCAATCGATGTTTCCTCCATACATCGACAGCCAATCCATACCAAGAATCACATCCAGACCTTGGGATTCCAGAATAATTAAATCCGTTGGGAATACATGCCTTCCTATACTCAATGGTACTTGAAAACATCCTTGTCTGGCCATGTATTCTGCTCCTGGCGAGCTTACTAGCATAGGTGTTTTAAGAATCCTAGTGGGCAGGCTATACTTTTCCACAAATCCCCTTGATATGTATGAATGCGATGCACCAGTATCAAAAAGAACGAGTGCAGTAAATGACTTAACCAAAAACTTACCGATTACTGCATCGGGCTGATCTTCAATCTCCTCCACATTAACGTGGTTCACCTGTCCCCTATTGAAAGGGTTCGGCTTCTTCCCAGAGCTTCCATTGCCATTTCCATTCTGGCCTTCAGGACATTCATTGGCATAATGTCCGGTCTTCGAACACTTGAAACAGGTGACTTGACTCAGGTCTCTCTTGGTTGGGGTTGATGGGGTTGTTCGGTTCTGGCCGTTGCTTCCTCCATTCCCATTACCATTCTTGTGGCCATTATGGTTGTGCGAGCTACCTCCTCCATGGGTGTGCTGAAACTTAAATCCCGGTTTAGGGGTAAAACGGGGCTTCTGCTGGGCTCCAGAGTTATACTTCCCCTGTCCATACTTCCTCTTACGGTTCTCAATCTGCTGTTGCTTCCCTTCAATCATGATGGCACGATCTACCAACTCCTGGTAGTTGTTGAAATTCGCTACCATCAACTGCATGATTAGTTCATCATTCAGTCCTTCCAGAAACTTCTCCTGCTTAGCTGCATCCGTAGCAACGTCATCTGGGGCATAACGGGCTAGCTTACTAAACTCTTCCACATACTGGCCAACAGCCCTTCCTCCTTGGCGTAAGTTACGAAACTCACGCTTCTTTATGGCCATAGCTCCTGCTGAAACATGGGCAGTGCGGAAAGCTTGCTGAAACTGATCCCATGTGACAGTGTCAACTGGGTAAGTGGCTGTGAAATTCTCCCACCATGCTGCCGTGGGTCCGTCAAGCTGGTGTGCGGCAAACTTCACTTTCTCACCATCCGTGCATCCTGCAGTGGTCAACTCCCTTCCTATCTTGCGGAGCCAATCGTCTGCTACTATCGGCTCGGTGCTACTAGAAAACACTGGCGGATTCAGCCTAAGGAAACGGGCTAAGTGGTCAACAGGTGGTGGTGGTGGGTTGTTGTTGTTGTTCTGCTGATTCTGAACTAACATCTGCATCAATTGATTCTGCTGCTGGATCAACTGAGTGAGCTCCGGTGGAAATCCATTGTCACGTCTCGGAGGCATCTGAGGGTTTAGAAAAGACGAGAATTGAGAATAGAGGGGGTCTAAAGGGAAAACACTACCCATATGCACATGAGGCAAAAGCACACAATTCACTTCAATCAATCAAACAAGGGCTTACAAACGGTCTAACTATCGCAAAAGTGCTCGACTATAATGTGTTTACATGGGGGAATACTACTACTATCTGGTGGTCATCTAGAAATTTGAACCGGTGGAAGACTCCATGATATCTACTCCAGTTTCGTCTTCAAAGTCGGGTTCACTTGGATCCAAATCGGTATCGTCGATGATGATGTAGTTGTCCGGACATGCGACGTACTCGTCGTCCTCCTGGGATGCTAACTTCCTCTTGAGTTCTTCAATCTCCTGCTTAAGATCGCCATTGTGCCTTGCTAGAGCTACAGTCTCGTCCATGTAGTCCTTGCGTGTAGACTTTAGTTCTCCTTCTAGCTCGATGATCCTTGCCTTCGCATTCTTCAACTCTACCATATCATTGCACATCTGGTTCTCGTGGCGTCGAATGTGCTGGTTTAACTCCTGGATGAAAGATGCAATGGATCTATCCTTCTTGGTGCTGACTAACTCCCATTGTTCATCACGGCGTCCGCAAATCTGGTAGATAGTGTCCTTGAGGTCTTCTTGATAAACTACTCCAATGCGTCCTATGGTGATATGAGCTGCCATGCTCCTTCCTAGACTCCAGGTTGGTGCATTGAAAACACTATCTATGGGCTTCGTGATTGGCGCGAATGTTCTTCCCGGAACGTGAGCTTGAATCTTCCAGCGCTCCTCTTTAGGCAGAGTGGCGTTGAAGGTTCCCGTGAAGTTTGGTAATCCAATGTTCAGGTACTTGGTGACTTCCTTCAGGTGAAATCCAAATGGTGTGCCTTCATCCGGTTGAGCGTACTTAATCTTCGCATGCGTCATCCTAATAGAGTAGAAAAGATGAGGAGTTAGAAAATGAGGAGAGAATAGTGATCTATGGCTTTAACTTAGGGGTCGTGTCCTACAGTCAGCGTGTGCTCTGATACCATCTCTGTAGCGACCTGACCCGAATGGATCACGTCTACTGTGCTACGGTGTCATCCCTGGATCAGTAATGCTGACACCACACAGTACATCGAGGTTTTATAGCAGAGTTGCAATCACACACTTATTACATCGATGGCTCAAAAAGAAACTTATTACAATAAATATGACTTAAGGCCATATTTTAAAGATAACAGCGGAAGACTTGGAAGATAAATGGGTCCATCAACTCCAGCGGCATCACTGAGTATAGAAACACGACCTAAAAACCTCAATCGTCGTCTGAAAAGTCTGCAACATTAACGTTGCAGCCCGAAAACGGGTCAGCACATGGAATATGCTGGCAAAGTAACACATAGAGAGTAATGGAATGAAACAGCTATACTACATGCATATATGGCTGGTGGAAAGCTCTATGGTTACAGTTTTGCGTAAAGCCAGTTTTTCCCTACTACAAAGGAATCAATTTTATTTACTATCAATTTTATCGTATCAGATTGATATGATAAAGATAGACCCGGGGGCCATAGGTTTCACTAGTGGCTTCTCTCGAGAGCATAAGTATTCTACGATGGGTGAACAAATTACTGTTGAGCAATTGACAGAATTGAGCATAGTTATGAGAATATCTAGGTATGATCATGTATATAGGCATCACGTCCGAGACAAGTAGACCGACTCCTGCCTGCATCTACTACTATTACTCCACTCATCGACCGCTATCCAGCATGCATCTAGAGTATTAAGTTAAAAACAGAGTAACGCCTTAAGCAAGATGAAATGATGTAGAGGGATAGACTCATGCAATATGAAGAAAACCCCATCTTGTTATCCTCGATGGCAACAATACAATATGTGCCTTGCTGCCCTTACTGTCACCGGGAAAGGACACCGCAAGATTAAACCCAAAGTTAAGCACTTCTCCCATTGCAAGAAAGATCAATCTAGTAGGCCAAAACAAACTGATAATTCGAAGAGACTTGCAAAGATAACCAATCATACATAAAAGAATTTAGAGAAGATTCAAATATTATTCATAGATAGACTTGATCATAAACCCACAATTCATCAGTCTCAACGAACACACCGCAAAAACAAGATTACATCGCATAGATCTCCACAAGAGAGGGGGAGAACATTGTATTGAGATCCAAAAAGAGAGAAGAAGCCATCTAGCTACTAACTATGGACCCGTAGGTCTGAAGTAAACTACTCACACTTCATCGGAGAGGCTATGGTGTTGATGTAGAAGCCCTCAGTGATCGATGCCCCCTCCAGCGGAGCTCCAGAACAAGCCCCAAGATGGGATCTCATGGATACAAAAAGTTACGGCGGTGGAATTAGGGTTTTGGCTCCGTATCTGATCGTTTGGGGGTACGTGGGTATATATAGGAGGAATAAGTACGTCGGTGGAGCAACAGGGGGCCCACGAAGGTGGAGGGCGCGCCTGGGGGGTAGGCGCGCCACCTACCTCGTGGCCTCCTGTTACGTGGCTTGACGTAGGGTCCAAGTATCCTAAGTTGTATTCGATGAGTAAATCACATTCCCAAAGGTTTCGTTCTGTTTGGACTCTGTTTGATATTCCTTTTCTTCGAAACCCCAAAACAGGCAAAAACAGCGATTCTGGGTTGGGCCTCCGGTCAATAGGTTAGTCCCAAAAATAATATAAAAGTGGATAATAAAGCCCAATAATGTCCAAAATAGTAGATAATATAGCATGGAGCAATCAAAAATTATAGATACGTTGGAGACGTATCAAGCATCCCCAAGCTTAAATCCTGCTCGTCCTCGAGTAGGTAAATGATAAAAATAGAATTTTTGATGCTGTGTGCTACTTGGCATAATTTTAATGTAATTCTTCTTAATTGTGGTATGAATATTCAGATCCGAAAGATTCAAGACAAAAGTTCATATTGACATAAAAATAATAATACTTCAAGCATACTAACAAAGCAATTATGTCTTCTCAAAATAACATGGCTAAAGAAAGTTATCCCTACAAAATCATATGGTCTGGCTATGCTCTATCTTCACCACACAAAATATTTAAATCATGCACAACCCCGATGACAAGCCAAGCAATTGTTTCATACTTTTGACATACTCAAAACTTTTTCAATTTTCACGCAATACATGAGCGTGAGCCATGGATATAGCACTATAGGTGGAATAGAGTGGTGGTTGTGGATAATACAAAAAGGGAGAAGATAGTCTCACATCAACTAGGCGTATCAACGGGCTATGGAGATGCCCATCAATAGATATCAATGTGAGTGAGTAGGGATTGCCATGCAACGGATGCATTAGAGCTATAAGTATATGAAAGCTCAAAAAGAAACTAAGTGGGTGTGTGTAGCGACCTGACCCAAATGGATCACGTCTACTGTGCTACGGTGTCATCCCTGGATCAGTAATGCTGACACCACACAGTACATCGAGGTTTTATAGCAGAGTTGCAATCACACACTTATTACATCGATGGCTCAAAAAGAAACTTACTACAATAAATATGACTTAAGGCCATATTTTAAAGATAACAGCGGAAGACTTGGAAGATAAATGGGTCCATCAACTCCAGCGGCGTCACTGAGTATAGAACCACGACCTAAAAACCTCAATCGTCGTCTAAAAAGTCTGCAACATTAATGTTGCAGCCCGAAAACGGGTCAGCACATCAAATATGCTGGCAAAGTAACACATAGAGAGTAATGGAATGAAACAGCTATACTACATGCATATATGGCTGGTGGAAAGCTCTATGGTTACAGTTTTGCGTAAAGCCAGTTTTTCCCTACTGCAAAGGAATCAATTTTATTTACTATCATGGTGGTTGTGAAACATTGAGAATGGTTGACAGCATTCTCAATCCCAATTAAAAGTAATTAAAACCCAATAACATTAATTAGAAGTAACATGTTGAGATTCACAATGATATTCAAGTACTAGATACTCAAGTTGTCCATAACCGGGGACACGGCTAATCATGATTAGTTTGTTACTCTGCAGAGGTTTGCGCACTTTTCCCCACATGACTCGATCGCCTCCGTTTGTTTTCTCGCACTACATGGTGTTTGAGAAACGGATGACCGAGACATAGTCTTTCAGAAGCACTAGCACCTTACATGTGGGGTAGACCGGTACACCTACATCCCCTACATCTGCTAGTCCACCCCGTAAGAGTTCACACAACTTAGTCAACTATGCTAGAACCCATAGTAGCATGTGGCTGCACACGGAAGTTTCTAGCATGAATTATCTTATGATCCCTTTGAGCCTGGGTGGCGGTCCAAAAAAAACAGGCAAGTCCTGATAGACATCAGGTGCCTCAATCCACCCAGATGTGTGTTTAAGTTGCCACCTTAAATAAACCATTAAAATTATGATCTCACATCTGTCATGGATATCAGTCACCCAATCCACGTCTACTAGCATAGCATGGCATAATAAGCAAACATAGAAGTAACTCCCAAAGGTTTCATAATAATACAGGTAATAGGTACTACCTCATCTACTTCCCATCCCACAATTTAATTAGATCCTAATCATGCAATGTGTGAGGATTGATCTAATGCAATAAAACATGGGTTGTAGAAAAGGTATGATCAAAGTGTTACTTGCCTTGCTGATGATCTGTGAGTCCTAGGGTTTCGAAGTAACAAGCGGCGCAATCCGGGTAATCTATCGCAGACAAACAACAAGCATACAATAAGTACTCATCTAATGCACAGGTAAAACTCGAACGAGAGAACGAACCAGGTAGTTCAACTTAAGAACTCCGGTTGCAAGAAAGAACGAAAAACAAACGGCGGAAGAAAACAACTCGGTTCTAGCAAGTTGAAACTAGGTCAAAATTTTACTGTAGCAAAAGCTTGTTCAAGTTGATTAGACGGAACGGCGGTTTCGAGACGAAACTCCAGGCGCTTGAATCACCTGATTCCGATAAACGAGCGGAAAAATAGACTAGGAAGAAGATCGGATCTGAGATCGCGATCGCGGAATAAATCCGACGAAAAGAAAAAGAAGAACGGTTAGACGAACGGACGTCGTTAACCTAGAAGAATCCGGTGATCACGTTCGTTAGGACGAACGGTCCGGCAAACGGTCCAAAGCAACTAAATCGGAGAAGAAAACGAATCCGATCTAGGGTTTTGGAGAAGAAAAACCGATCGAAAAACTGATCTAGAAAACCGGAACGGTTTAGAGAAGAAAAAGAATCGGAACGATTAGAAGAAAACGATCCGAGAAATAGAATAGATGTAGCGCGGGGCAACCTTGGCAAGGTCTCCGGTGAACGGCTCCGGCGGCGTCGGCGTAGGGCGGCGGCGTGGGCAAGGTGCGGCGGCGGCGCGGGTGTGGGGTGGC